>NW_024091424.1:0-2500 GCF_014356525.2 Nilaparvata lugens
CATTAAAATGATAATTATTATTCATCCTTGGAAGAACAGCTGATAATAATTATTTCTTCGTTTGTTGGGGATGGAAGTGAGCGAGCGAATTCATGTGTGTGGGACTCTGTCAAAATCATGACTCAGCTGTTGAACTTTTGTAATAATTCAATCATGTACTTAGTGCCGGTTGCAGAAAAGCTGGTCTATTTTCAATCCTGATTAATTCCAGTAGAACCATCTTTTTGAAATGGTCTTCTCTGATTTGGTTCACGTGAAGTTGATCAGGATAAAAATCTAACGGGCTTTTGTGCAAGTGGGCCTTTGTGAGGAAAATTTTAGTAGTCCTCTGGGAATTAATCTCAATTTACTGTGATTGAATAGAACATTTTTGTATGAACTATAAATGTGATTATAATTTCTTCTTTCGTAATAGATTTTTAATGCTTTTGTACTCCACTCCAGAGCAAAGCTCGGTCCTCCATATTGTTAAGTGGATAGAGAATAATTTTGAGTGAAGTGAAAGTATTATACTTCCTTCCCCTTCACCAATCCAATAGGAGAAGAATGGGAAATGAGAGAGAGTGGGAACAGAAAGAGGAGAAAAAAGAGAAAGATACATGAACGTTTGTGGTTCCTGAGTTTCCCAATAAAAAGCGAATTCCTTTCGACGATATATTAACGACGATAAAATAATTTCGACGATTAATTCCAGTAGATCCATCTTTTTGAAATGGTCTTCTCTGATTTGGTTCACGTGTAGTTAATCAGGATTAAAATTTAACTGGCTTTTGTGCAACTGGGCTTTTGTTAGGAAAATTTTTGCATTCCTCCGGGAATTAATCTCAATTTACTGTGATTGGATAGAACATTTCTGTATGAATGTTATTATAATTTCTTCTTTCGTAATACATTTTTTATGCTTTTGTACTCCAGAGCGAAGCTCGGTCCCTGATATTGTTAAGTAAATAGAGAATAGTTTCGAGTGAAGTGAAAGTATTATACTCCCTTTCCCTTCACCTATCCCATAGAAGGAAAATGGGAAATAGTATTGATATTACTACACGACAGATCGATATTCAAGAATAGACTTGATCCTGTTTCGGATCTTAGAGAACCTCAACCCAGAGCTTCAATACTTCAGTTCACTCCCTGAAATATCTGGAAAAAAGACCCGAATTAAAACGGAAAAAGAATGAAATGGCACTTGAAGAAAGGAATTTGAGCCGAGACTTATTTAAAACCTGTCAATTCTTTGTAGGAAATCGAGTTCTTTCAGCTTTTCCACAGCGGATAAAAGGCGAATAAGAGTTTCAACGTCGTCTCCAAAAGCAATACTGAAATTATCGCTTTTCTTTCACTTTGATCTCGGGTAAATCACTTTTTTCTCAGGAAAGTTGAGCTTTTCGATTAATAGCTACGGAGAAATTGGAGATGATATTTGTTCAGCTTCTGTAGAAAGGAGGAGAGAAAAACCTTTTCGCTTTGAAAATAGTTTAAGAGAGAGCAATATGGTGGAATATCTCATTTTCTGTTGATTCATCATTTTTAGATCAATTTATTCTATTGTAGTCTGATTGGAAGATAGAAAGAGAGATGAACAATAATAGACTCCAGTCAGTGTGCCATAATATCTCACATCTTTAAATGAATCACTAACACTACACAAGTCGATGCAAAATGGTTGTTTTCAACTCAAAATTATGATTCAATTGTTGAAGAAATTATTATTTCAAGTTGTCTTGATCGAAGCTTTGCATGTTTGATTCTCCTTCTAAAGAGGATGTTGAGGGCTTGATCACCAATGCATAGCACATTTATTACTGATTTCGAACACATTTGAAAAGCTTGCAATCGTTTGCTACCGAGTTTCACGTGAATGAAAGCTAATTTCTTCCACAGTGAATTTACATATATTTCATAGAGCTCTTATTTTATATGTGTTATAGGACTAATATCATCTACTGCAGTCTATCAAACTTCTTCTTCTCCAAGTGCCTATCCGTTCCGGATGTTGGCTATCAGCATGGCTATCAGCATGGCTATCTTGATTTTGTTGATTTTATCTATCAAACTAAACTTTATAAATTTAATTGAAACTTGTCTACTATTAGTTCTGAGAACAGTAGACCTCATGCAGTTTTCTCATCCACAAGTATCTGATGTCACCTGTTCTAGTTGATTTAGTTGAATCACAATTCACAGTTGAATCATAATTTCAATCTTAAAAATCTGGTGTGGCGCACTCACACAACTTTCCTTGCCGTTATGAGAATTGATCACCTGACGCTAGTGTTCTCGCGCATCTCAAGTCTACTTATAAACAAAGCAAAGATATGAGCCAGCTGGTGACAGGACAATAACGCTGGAGACATACGAGGTCTGCTATCTCTCCATAGTGAATGATTTAATAGAATCAACAGTTGCCAACAGTTTGTAATTGGATAATCACATTTTCTCGAATTTCGAGCTTATTTTCAATTTTAGGTGAAAATGTTGCTGAACATTGATTGTAGAGATT
>NW_024091424.1:5000-19575 GCF_014356525.2 Nilaparvata lugens
ATGCTCAAATGAAAAATGCAGGCGAGCGAAGCGAGCCCGCTGATCTCATTTTTGGACGATCCAGTCGGGGGTCCAGGGGGCGGAGCCCCCTGGCTAGACGGATTTTGCGAGCGAAGCGAGCCTTACGGCTAGTACAAGGATATAACTATATCACTACATCAATTTGATCAGTATCTTCTTTCAAGTTTCTATAGTTTTTCATCCTACCCAAACATATTTCTTCTGTAGCAGGTTTACGACTAAAAACAAACAAGTCGAGCTGTAAAACTAGCGAGTGAACTAGAGAGGTCCGAGTGTCTGAGAAGACTCTTCTTTCTGCTGGTTGAGACCATTTGATTGTGCCACGTATAGGGCTGTTTCGTCCTATTGAAATTTCATTATTCATGAAAGCCGGCACTTACACCAACCCTACTCCGTTCCAGGTGCAGCAATAACTGCTGCTGGAGTGAAGTGAACGGAAAAGGATGAGAAAAAGGTGGAGAAGAGAGGGATTTAGGAGAGAGAATGAGAGAAAAAGAAGAGTCTAGAGAGCTAAGATGAGAGCTAGATAAGGAGCTTCAGTTGTGAGAAATAGAGAAGAGGGGAATTGAGAGAGCAAGGATGAGAGATGGATAAATATAATATAAGATAAAGAAAAAAAATATTGTAAGGTAAGAAGAGAATATTATAGGGCTGAAGTAGATTGATGACCGCTGAGAAGAGAGGGGAGGAAACCATGGAAAAGTCATTGATCCCATAAAAGGGATTGATTGATTGAGTACTTTATTTATGTAGATTACAATATATACTGGCTTTTACACTTATATACAATAGCTTACAATACAGCAAAATTATAGATGAATTTACATAATATAGACTAAGGAAATAATTATTGAACTGCATATGATATGAAAAAAGCAATTGGTAATAGCTATGGATAGCAATTGGTAATAGCTATGGATAGCAGGCTACCTAGATAGATAGATAGATAGATAGATAGATATCTATCTATCTATCTAGGTAGCCTGCTATCCATAGCTATTACCAATTGCTATCCATAGCTATTACCAATTGCTTTTTTCATATCATATGCAGTTCAATAATTATTTCCTTAGTCTATTAGACAATTAGTCTATTAGTCTATTAGTCTCTTAGACAATTCAAATTTCCCTCCTCTACTGATACCATAAACATCGTATCACAATGTATCCGATTGATACAATTGGTACAAATGGATACAATGTGGTACCGTAATGCCCAAATCGATAGCAGGCTAGATAGATAGATAGATAAATGTCTTCTATCTTCAGTTTATAAAACTACAGAAAGTGATGTGGGCGAAGTTGATGCAATAAGAGCCCCCTCCTCCACTTAACCCACGATGTTATCGAGTGAATGGAGAATTTGAAAGTAGAGAAATGAACAGTCAATTAATGAGAGAATGCTTGGGATAAATAGTTATAGGAGAATCGTTCAAATCATGGTTATGAAAGGACTGTTGTTCACATAGGTAACAGACAATGGAGTATTGATGGTAAGATAATTAAATTTATCTATGCATACCTACCAAATAAGGCGTATTATAGTGTGGATGAATTTTTTAATGATAGCACTTGAATTCTGTGTTGCTCTTATATTATAAATGTGTTCTTATTACCATAGTTATTTGCTCAACTTTTTAATTATATTACATTGTCATTCTGTCATTCTGTTTGATGTTTTGACTTGGCCTGTATTTTTATCGTTTTTGGCTCAATAAAATGAATTTGAATTTAAATTGTATATTTTGTGTCTCTACTTTTGTTATAAAGCTTTTCGATTCAATTTCCAGTTATTTTAAGGATTTTTTCTAAGCAACTGTCACCAGCGGGCAAAGATTTTTTTTGGCTCAATAAAATGAATTTAAATTTGAATTGTATATTTTGTGTCTCTACTTTTGTTATAAAGCTTTTCGTTTCAATCTCTAGTCATTTTAAGGATTTTTTCTAAGCCACTCTCACCAGCGGGCAAAGATTTTTTTTTGCTGGTGATGCCTAGAAATTTTATAATTGATTTTCTGCTCTCATGTTCATGCATGTATGTGTAATATTGTACTATGAACATTTTATTTCCATTTTTGCTCTCGTATGTATGTGTATGAGTGAATTATTGTTTGTTTTCTTTTTGGCAATAAATGAATTTGATTTGATTTGAATTTTAATTTGAGAATGAGAACGAGAAAAATACTATCATTGTATATCTCAAGGCATCTCGAACTAATAAAATTAATAGAGGAGCAGACAATCAGAGAAGCTGATCAAGTCAAATTGGAAAGAATGTTGCAAAACTTAACCAATAAGATACAACAAAAACTATATGAGAGAGAAAATAAAGTGAGAGGAAATGAAGCTTTAATATATTGAAGGATTAATCGGTAGAAAAAGATAGGAAAAGGACGTAGGAAGTAATTGAGAAGTAGAAGAAAAAAATACGAGATAGGATTGAGGAAAATTATGCTATAGTGAGGTCCACGTTATAATGGCAGTGATTGATTAGCAATGGTATTGCTATGCTTGTCCATCATTCAACAAAGCGGATAGAGCTATCTCTTTCTCGCTTTGCTCTGTTGCCAGATTGTCTATTAACGATGTAGAATTGATAATCAATTAACAAAATATTTCATCTCAATATTATGAAATCATAGAAAAATATAATTTCTTGCTTAATAAAATACAACAGATTCTCATAAACGAGAGTGAACAGTTAATATTACACCAATAAACCTGTATCAGCTACCGTCTAAAGAAGGCATTGACAAGACAGAGGATCGGTAACAGCCATTATAACGTGGACCTCACTATAGGAAATCCAGGAAATATTTATGAGTACAGTAGGGCAGTGAAGGAGAAGGATAGACATATAGAAGAGAGATATTGAAAGAAGAAGAAACACTTCAAAAGATAAGAAAACTGGAATGCTGTAGGAGTGCGGAATGCTGGAGGGAGATAACTAAAGATAGGGGTACAGCGTAGGTCTGCAGATAGTTTATGACTGTGCAGAACATGTGATTTAAAGAGTAAAAAAGAGATATATCGGTTGAGGGTGGAGACAATCGTCGAGAGTGGATAAACAAACATCCATTCCCTCACCATCTTCGTCCGCCATTCTAACCTCTTTTCCCAGTTATTTACTAACTGAGAATGTCAATCTCATACACTATCCAAGCAACCATCATACAATCACATTACAATAATTCATTGATAAAAAAATCACTTCACTCATATGGGCTAATATATTCAAATTAATGAAAACAATATAAAAACTTGTAGTACCCTTTAATAAAAACTTTAAAATATTTTAATGACTAGTTTCAACCATGGGTCATTTCTAAGTTAAAATGTCAAACTTTAAAATGACCTATAGTCGAGACTAGTCGTTACAACATTTTAAAGTTTTTAATAACGGGTACTACAAATTCTTATATTGTTTTTATCAATTTTCATGGATAATATCTACTATTTATTGATTTAGTTTCAATGGAAACTTGTTAATACCAATCTACGACAGAATTGTGAATTGAATTTAATTCTGAAAGATACAATATCCCTCAATTGCATGGAGAAGGTATATGATAGCGATTGACAAAATTATCTGAACTCACAAGAACTGCAGATAGATTCTTCTCTTCAGATAGATTTTAGTACATTTTCATTGTGTCATTATTTTTTTTTATGTACTGATTTGTCCTAAAATCCTGTCACTTATATGGGCTACTTTATTCAAATTAATAAAAACAATATAAAAACTTGTAGTACCCTTTTATTAAAAACTTTAAAATATTTCATCGTCTAGTTTCGATCATTGATCATTTTTAAGTTCAATGTTTTGTAAAAATATATGATTTATAAATAAATGTATTGTTTTTATTAATTTGACTTGTCCTGTTTGTGAATTGTATTTGGCTCAATAAAATGAACTTGAATTTGATGCTTTGATATCAGACAGCTTAACATATTATTTGCCTTTTCAATATGATTGAGAATAAGAAAATGTAAGTTACAAAATCAACATCTTGAGGTGCGCAGTTCACGAACAAGGATTCTTTAAGTAGAGTGATCGAGATGAGAGCACAAGCTTGCCACGTGTTGCATTGTTGTCGGCGGAAGCTTGGCCAGTCGTAGCACGCGAACCGGAATCGTGCGATCTGCAATCATCTTGCGAACTGTTCGCGTTGAATTTGTGTATCCCGCTGCCCGCAGCGCGTAAGTCTATGCGGACCTCAATATGCGAATATTTTCCACAAAATATTAAATCTTTTTCACAATAATATTGAAGTAGATTATAGGAATAACTCAAAAATCAATTTTTGTTGGTTCTGGTTTTGTCATGAACTTCTTTACAGATGACCGCATAAGTATTGTACACTGGAGCTCTTCTAACAAACTGATAATGTTTATCAAGATTCGGTTTTTCTCAAAGTTATATTCCCAATTATCAGCCTAGTGTACACGATATCTCATCTCCCAATTGACGGAATGACTTGAAATTTGGAAAGTAAGTTCCTTACAATATAAGGATCCGACACGAACAATTTCGATCAAATGCAATTCAATATGGCGGCTAAATTGGCTAAAATGTTGTGAACTAATCAGAAAAGGCATTTTTGAAAAGACGGCTTCTCTGATTGGTTCTCGTGGAATAATTAATCACGGTTAAAACTTGACCGGTTATTGTGCAACCGGGCCTCAATCTTGTATCAAGCTATTAACACTGTCGCAAACATCTTAATCAAATAATAAATCAACCATAGTGCTGCAGCAACAAAACAGAGACCCACAAGTTTGACAAGATACTTGACACGCCACCACAAAATGAGGGGTCGCCATTTTGAATGTTGCATCCTAGTCGTAAAGGTATGCAATATGCAGGCGACCTGTCATAGGTCACACAATTTATGGATAAACCACTAGCATCCGGATACACTAGGTTCCACATTAAACTGTCACTCCTCCTCATAAATAACGTCTATGCTTCTCATTTAACCAACACTGACAGTCTAGAAATAATCCCACTACTGTAAGATTCACATTAAACTGTCACTCCTTTTCATAAATACCGTCTATGCTCCCCATTTAACCAACACTGACAGTCTAGAAATAATCCCACTACTGTAAGATTCACTTAAAACTGTCAGTTCTCCTCATAAATAACGTCAATACTCCCATTTAACAAACACTGACAGTCTAACAAGTATCTCACTATTTCAAGATTCACTTTAATCTGTCAGCAACTCTGATACAAAACTCCAACACTTCCTATTTAACCAATTTTGACAGATTTGCTGAGAGAGTGGTAAGTTGGTTGCTTGTCAAATAAACGTCCTCATAAATTTGACTAAAACCAATCTCATTCAGCTCTAATGCTACATTCAAAGTCAATTTGAAACAGTTGTAGCTATGAATGAATGAAGCAAGATTCTACTGTGAAAGATACTATTATTGTATTTGTGGATGCTTCTGTTGAATAGATTTCTATGACTGACTTGCTTGTCAGAGTGGTGAATAAGTGGATATGCTTCTATGACTGACTTGTCTTTCAGTGTAAACTATGATTGTTTGCAGAATGATTGAGGTTTCAATGACAATACTATTATCGCTGTCCATATTGTGGATGAGGTGTTTATGGTCTCGAAATTCGTGAGAGAACTACAAGGTAAAGTTTATGAATAGACTTCATGAACGGACATGAAGTTCCGTTACTGAAAATTACTTGAAAACTCATAGTCCATACAAAATTACTTCTGACTTGTAGGAATATGCAGAGCAGAGAAATAGAGGAAGATCAGCCAATTATAGTGATTAATAGAGTAATAGCCCCCCTGTGGGTTGTGGGAGCTTTGAGTCGATCATCGTACTCAAGAATGTGTTAAAAACCAGAATTCACTCAAGGCATCCATGCTTGTCGTAGGAGGCGACTAAAATAGACCTCAAGGCAACTCCAGAAGTGCCTTGCCTTCAAACCCACGGGATCTGCCCCATCAGGGCAGTTTCGGAGGGGCAAAAAGATAAACCCAAGAGACCAGAGATGGGTGAAACTCCAGGCATAAAGAGGCTGAGTCGAGGGTGACCGGGCACTGGCGCCCTAGAGGCAGTTTGGCGTCCCCTCTCTTAGCCGAAGGACCTACAAAAAGGCCAGGAGTGAAACTGACATAAGTTTGTGGGTGGAGAGGCCAAAACTCACCACTGCTCAAAGAAGGGCGGCCATTCAGGCAAAACTTCTTGGGAGAGGTGAGGCTTTTGACCCTTCAGAGTTTCGGAAGGGCAAAAAGAAAAACTCAAGAGACCAGAGATGGGTGAAACTCCAGGCGGGTCAAGTGGCTGAGTCGAGGGTGGCCGGGCACCGGCGCCCTAGATGCAGTTTGGCGTCCCCTCTCTCAGCGGAAGGACCTACAAAAAGGCCGGGAATGAAACTCACGTAGGTCACGAGGACTAATCAGTCTGAAGAGACTGCCAAGCATATCACACTGGATTGCGACAAGGATTGCAACCATGTGATGAATGGAATGTTAGTATAGGGAAAAACTGCTGGTTCTTGTAAAGGACACAGGTATTGGTTTGCCTAACTAACATACTACTTGGGAACACAATAAGCTTCGGTTGACGTGTGGGATTCTTTGAACCTTTGGATCCTTGAATCCGTCCCTTCAAAAACAATAAACAATAGAATTATAGGTATTATTATTATTTTTAGCGTATGGCTTTGAATGGTGGGGAGACCCAAGGGTAGTTCCAATAATATAATTATAGGTAGAAGCGCAGTTGCCAATTTGTCAGTCGTCTGACTGCTTCTAGACAGGAAACTTGGCATGTGTAGCATGAGCACCTGAACAGTCACTAGAAGTTGGAGAACACTGGCCGCTTCAAAACGGCAACATCGCGCCTCTGTATCCCACCCGCTGTATGCTTCCTCTGCTGCGCATGTCCATCCCAAGTCAGAAGTTATTTTGTACAGAGTGTACTTTTTGTGATAAGTTATTTTGTACAGAGTATACAGTTTGTGATGACTTGATTTGAATTACCTGATAATTTGCAGTTTGTGATGTTCAACTTTCAGTTTTTCTCAGTTATCACTTGATAGTTTGAGCAATGACGTCAGAGCTATCATATTTACATATACTATCATAGTGAGGTAGGTCCATTTTGACAGTGGAGAAAGATAGGACAACAGCGTTGCCGACTCTATGCCGTATCGCTGCCTTTTATAAAGGCTAGCTGACACCGGTATAGCTGATGCAATAGTAACTGTTCATTCTTGTTTCAAATAATCAATTATAATTTACTTGTCAAGGAAATATATTTCTCAATGAATCGATGATAAGTTTTCATCATCGAGATTAATAATTTTGTTGAATAATTATATTTCTAATACCAGTCAATCACTTGCTTCGTTCTCTTCTTCTTCTTCTTCCTTTTTCTTATTCCTCTTTCTTCTTCTTCTTCTTCTTCTTCTTCTTCTTCTTCTTCGTCTTCTACATAATCTTCTTCTTCTACTACTTTTCCGTTTTCTTCTTCTACCAGCCTATATACTCTCCTTATCACGTACTCTTGACTCAGAATTTCATGCTCACAGAAATGCTTGAGAGTGAATTCAAATTTCAATAGGTGTAGAATTCATCAGTTGAACAAATATTCTTGATTCTTATAACGCACAGATTGTTATGGTAAAAACACTAAAGTTTCTTGTTGTGTCCTTCAGTTATAGACGTTGGCTTAATTGAATGATTCTATGAACAAGTAGAATGAATTAGTAGAATACAAGTAGAACAAGTATCTTTAAATTTTAGTATTTGACATCACAATAAGAAGGACTTGAATTTGTTACAAACACTTTCATATTGAACATATTCGAAATACTAGTTTCAGACATCACACCTTTACCTATCATCCTCTAGTGAACTGATATCTTAAACATCAAACAGCAGGATATAATATAGTTCGAATAACGCCTTACGATTGGCCATTGGTTCACCTACAGATATAGCTCTGTCATTGGCCGAGACACGACACCCCCAAAGAAGGTGGAGCATTCAAAAGCATGAAACACTGTTGAACAACAACAAATAATGTTGAAACTCTCAGTATCTAACTAAACGAAATAATGATATGGAATGTAAGAATAACAAATATCGATCAAGAAGATACAAACAGCTTATTTGATTGAATGATTGATTGATTGATTGGGTGCTGATGCTCATACTCTGCGTACAAAGGCCTTGAATTTAATGACGAAGCTGTTAAAACAGTGGATTTTTTATTTTAATCTAGGCATTTAATCACCTATCACCTGACACGCACGAACGAATTTGATTGAACAATGCGGTAGAATCTTACTAACAGTGAAAGAGAACTTTCCAGTAAATCTTTGAACATATTCTGTTCGTATTTCATCTCTATGAGATTGTTTCACATCTCTTTTATGTTGATGATATCAATTACAAAAACTCAACCATACATCTCAATATAGACAGTGTGATGAATCGTTTTAAATAAACCTCATGAGAAGGAGAGAACTAGCCAGAAAATTGTGATTACCCTTTTAAAATGAAG
This sequence comes from Nilaparvata lugens, assembly GCF_014356525.2. Taxonomy (NCBI): domain Eukaryota; kingdom Metazoa; phylum Arthropoda; class Insecta; order Hemiptera; family Delphacidae; genus Nilaparvata; species Nilaparvata lugens. The sequence goes on from NW_024091424.1 coordinate 13,565, forward strand.
AATTCGCTAAAGGAATAGTTAGCGACCGAGCGATAAAGCTTCCTTATCAGTAACTGTATATCAGATAAGAGTACCGTTCTGTACTGCATATTTTCTAAAGAATTATTTAATAAAATTATAATTATTCTGCAAATTGAGCACGAGTCATTTATGAATTACTCATTGAATTTTGAGGTTACACTTTGTTTACTATTGATCAGATGTTTTTGAAGCAGCTCAAACACAGCTGACTGATTCAACATATTGTAAAATGTCATGCCAGATTTCATGCACGCTATAATATTATGTCTAAAATTAAAAACTATCAATAAAGGACCAAGAATTTCGAATAAAAAATAAAATGTATGTATTAGTGTTGAAATTATTTATTATTTAAGAAATCGTATTATAATATCAAGTACTATTGTAACTAACTAGGTCATAGCATGAACATTATATTATTGGTAAGAGCAGCAGAAATTAATTACAACAGTCTCAAACATAATAAGAATTGTATAAGAATATTAAATTATTAATTATTGTTTCAACTGAACCACATGGTGATTGAATATCTTTGGCAAGCCTAAGCCAATCATAGTGCATGGAAGTAGCACCAAAAAGGTGATCGTTTGAAAACAACATATGTTAATCTGTTATCAGACAACAAACCTGCCTTATCATATATGCTAACACAAATGTACATTGTATAGAGGAACTCCATCTAGAGAATTAAGTAGTTTAAAGAATTATACAAATCAATTATTATTGTAATTAAAGGAATATTATTCTGCTGCTTGCCACTGACGTCATGTCTACGTCATAATCGTTCTACCAATGGCAAATTTTCATGCCAATGTATACACAGAGATTCTCAGAAGGAAAGTTCTCGCCAAGAAGCTAGAAGAAGACTTCACTTCCCTTTTGAATCCTCACCGTTCAGACCTCGTTAAAGTTACCAAGACCTATTTGTAAAATTTTCGTTCGATTTTATATGTTTTATTTGTGAGCCAATATTTTAGGCTATTCTATTTGTTATTCGTAAATCTATTTTCATCAATCGATAATTCAAGAGTTTAAAGTTAAATATCCCTTAGTTAATTTGTGAAGGAGATATTAATTAAAATTCCCCACGTGCTGAGACCGAAGCCTGGACTGCCGCCGATCAAACGATTTTGATCTAAAGAAGAAAACCACGACCGCCAAGGAGTTTCACGTGAGTTATAAGTTTAAAGGGGCCCCAATCTACGCTTCGAAAAATATTACAGTGCAGAAAATATAAATCTTTCTTCGTTAAATTATTGGCCACGCCGACAAGCGCTTATTAGTCGTTAAGAGCCTAGAATTTATTTGATTTAGAATTTGTAAGAACTTGTAGTTGATTAACTGTCCTCCGCTGCCAGAACCACGACCCCGAGCATTTTAAAAAATATTTTATATTTATTTTCACTATTTTTTCAAAACTATTAAATTTTATCAATGTAAATTCTGTCGAATCATGCATGGTGTCATGCGAGCACAAGAAAACTTCTAATCATTTTTGTTAATGTTAAATTATATCAATCTGTTAATCAAATTTTGAACCTGCACTGTGAGATCGTATATTTTATTATATTATATTTCAATTTTATTAATTCGTCTTCTGAGTTCGATTATTTCTTAAGCCTGTCAATTATTGTGTCTGATACGTTCTATATTATCAAGAACCGATCGAATACGATCATTGAAATAATTGAATTAAGCTGGATATTGGAACAGGTCTAAGTGGATGTATTGTGTGGGGTCAGATCGAGGTATTTATTCTCTGTCCTTACCTGCTCATATATCAGCTTTTATCTGTTACCAACTTCGACTTAGGAGCGAATTCGTCCACTGTACAGCAGATGCAGCCGGAGATCATATAATTTCCTACAATAGAGCTCAAAACCCGACAAGACTCTGTTCTCGAAATATATTCCGAACGATATCAGGTCCCCGTACCCTATATTAATCCTTCGGAACTTATTAGAGACGCAGTCCCGTAAACTATCTACATCGGGATTTTTGCTCGACCTGTATGATTTTGTATGCTCTTTCATCACAGGGTAATAATTTTAAGATATCCGTCTTCAGTGTTTAGCAACCGCTACACTGTCTATAAAAATTTTATCAGCATACAATCTGTCATAAGAAGAATCAAGGGTGTGCGAGTGTTTAGGCCTCCCGCGATTCCGACAGTTGTATTGAATCTTGTAGTGAATCAATCAGTCTGGTGTACACTCAGCGTCCACGCACGCAATTTCAAAATTCATAACCTCGACACTGGTGACTCAGTGCAAGATTCACTCTACGTATGTGAGGCGAGTAAAAAACCGCTTTACACAATTTGCCGACCCAACGTGAAGCATTTAAATACAGCACTACATGATTTGGCCAGTAACGTGGGACTATTTACATTCCACATCTGATTCTTTATACGTGTATCGTCCTATCCTTGGAGGTGAGAGTGACTCCCCCAGGAAAAGCCTTATAACAGATAAATCAGAACAATGCAAAACTCATAATTGATTTAAGGGAAATCAGGTCTAGAAACCCTCCCCTTATAAATAATTGTACAATTCCAATGTCAGACCTACCAGCAAATGCAGACTTACAACAGACATAAAGTTGCCTAAAAATACGCCAACGATCTCGACTCCAAAGCTGGAGCAGAGTGTGTGATTGATTCATGAGAATGAGAGAGAGAGAGAGAGTGAGTGAGAAAGTGAGGAATAGAGTATGAGTGGGAGAGAGAAAGTGTGAGAGAATGAGGAGTGTGTGTGAGAGAGATGGATAAAGAGTGCGTGAGAGAGAGATTGAGAATGCTTTAGTGGTGGCTGCGAGTTTTATGTGCAAATGCCACTTTCACACGTGAGAGGATGACGTCACTCACCGATTAATGGTTCATGGTTTACTGCAACGGGCAGTGTCCTTCAACAATTGATGTTGTTTTTGCACCTACCCATTGAATTTCACAGGTGAAAATCTAGGAGCTCCAGGAATTCTGGGTCTAAACTTTATGGGGAAATCGAGAGGAAATGATTTGATGATAGTTTTTCTGGATTTTTGAAGCTTATTCCTGCATATTTTTCATTCAGACATGTGGATTTTGAATCAACCCAAGATAAAATATCTTGTAATAGCCAAATTTGATAAAAGATTTGAGAGGTTATTGTAGCTTGATACAGAATCTTTACAAATCTCTAGTGAACTGAAATCGTCAACTTTAAGAAGCAAAATAATATGATACAATTATATTTCAGGATGCTATAATTTCTTAACATGTTGTAACTGGGATTATTGGTACTCTATTGACCAAACATGACCCATAACAGCCCAACAAAGCATTCTTTTTTTTTAGTCAAATTTTTAGTAATTGTTTAATAATTTTGGAAGTCAAATACGTTTGATAGGATAGAACGCTATTAATCGTAGATAGCATTGATCGCTGGTGTACTAAATTATTATAAAATGGTTTTGAGTATTCAGGGACTCAACTGGAACAATCACTGTAAAAATCACAAATGATGATCTTGTTTGTATTTGCTGTTCTTTTGACCTTCAAATTATATTATTATTATTATTATTACATTCCTTAATAACAACATCAAATTAATGATTGGGAGAGAATCAACAGGATAAACCCAACTGTTCCCTCTCCCTAATTTTGATAAAAATAGTCCAAATGAGGTTATGAAAACACTTTTTAAAGATCACAAAAATTTACAGTCCAAATATACATTATACTAAAAATTATGTATCTCGGTTGATCAGAAAGATGAAACAAATTATTATTACACTTGAAAATGCATTAATAAATTTGAAAAATATTGAAAAACTTGATAAATTTGAAGCCAGAAAAATCACAAAAACATTCACTATCAGCATATTATGATTGTACTAATATTTTATCGATGATGATTTATCATAGATTCGAATAATTAATGATGATTCATCGCAGATTCGAGTTATTTAGTCACACTCAAGGAACCTATCCAACAGTCATGAGTTCCAAAACACACTTTTATTACAGTTGCAGCAAATACAGGCCACTTGTGCACGCAAATTTCCCATGCCTCAAAATATTCAACTGTTGAGCAAATTGGGAGTACGATACCTATAGGAATATGGAAACAATTTGTTTTGAAGTTTGGAGTTTGAATTGCAAAATATGAGTAACGATTGATGAGAAAGAAATGTGTAAACTTACCTCAGCTGGGAACGACTGTCCACCAATCTTGTGTTCGGATCCCACCTGATCAACAATGCCGTAGTGGATGTAGAACTCTTCAAACTGGTAGCGGTAGGCGAGCGGACCGCCCGATATGTTGACATGGTGCTTGAGGTCTTTGTCCACTCTGAACACCAGAGACTGGCCTGTGTTCAGCAGAGTTCCACTGACCTGAAATACACACAAAAATTAATAATCTACTTATCGAGTGAAACAAAATTTGTGAATTAGAATAATAATATATTTGTCTACATGAATGAACGAAAACCAGACACTGGCTCGAGTACAGCAGTGTTCCACTGACCTTCATAATACACAGTAGAAACATAAATTAGTCTACAATTATCAAGTAGCAGAATATGTATAATATAATAATAATAATAATAATAATAATATAATAATAATAATAATAATAATAATTTCTCTGGATGTTGGACGACACATCCAGAGGAGTTTATTCATAAATTCATACATTACATATTTTTTCATACATTTCCAATAATAACAATATTCAAGGTTTAGAAAATGATACCTCACTATATAATATATGTTCGAGGTTATCATCAAATTAATACTAATTTATGCTACAACAGATAATACAAAAATTCCAAAAATCTAAAACTATATCTATTACCCTAAGCATCACCTAGTACAAAGATACTAAACCGATGTACTATATTCTACCTATAGATTCCTTATTTAAAGAATAGTACTTAAATCTAAATCCTACTTACTCTTAGTTCCTCACTACTTTGTATCCCAATACTGAGTAACAATGTCTAATTTTTCTTTTGAAGCTATTGAAATTTTTCTCTCCTTTGATTTCTAATGGTATTCTATTAATATGTAGGCCCTAAATATCCTAGTGATCTTTGCCCAAATGCTGTATACATTCTTGGTACTTCTTGGTTGTAACGTTCTCTTATTCTAGTATTATGGCTATGATTTATGATATGGATCCTATTTCGATGTTTTTTCATATACCCTAATAACAACAATATATACAATTGCCTAACGCTGAGTACTCTAAATAAATATAATTTTATTGCCGCTCAACATTACAATAGTTATGGACAACGTCAGAAATTATTGTTTAGCAAACATAGTCAACCTATATTATAACATGGAGGGTTAATGTAAGAAACACCAGTCAAAATAACATACACGTAAAATATTACATAGAAGAAATAACATGAATACTAGAAATAATAGTATAAAATAGTTCATCTCAAAGATATTTGTTGAAATTCGAAAACTCTTTCACACTATAAAAAGGATTTCTAATTAACCAGCTATGTAGCTATTTCTGAATAATTGAAATGGAGCTTCTATCCACTCATGTGGTAATTTATTAAACATTCTCATTCCAACAACTTCATAGCTATCCTGAGATCTAGTCAGCCTACAGAAAGGTATTTCTATATTTCCGTTACTCCTAGTGTTGTGGGAATGTATATTTCTCCTTAGCAGATTATTAGGCAAGTTATTTTTCGTAATAGGAGACAAGTAAAATATACAGGTTTATTACTGTCCAGTATACCTATTTGAGCGAATAACGGTTTACAATGAGCCAATCTTTCAGAATTTGTGATTATTCTTATAACTTTTTTTGAATTATCAATATATCTTGAACATGTGGACTATTCCCCCAGAGTAAAAGCCCATACGCGATTATACTCTGGAAAAAAGCAAAGTATGCTGATCTGACATAAGACGTGGGGACACAGCCTATCAATTTCTCAGCAAGTATACCACTCTGGATAATTTGGAAGTAATATATTTAATG
>NW_024091425.1:0-21245 GCF_014356525.2 Nilaparvata lugens
TCGATGACTATTTCAGGTATAACTTTAATCAAATCGTTGGAGCCGTTTTCGAGAAAATCGCGAAAAACCCTGTTTTTGACAACATTTTCGCCATCTTGAATCGCATTTGATCGAGATTGTTCGTGTCCGATCCTTATATTGTAAGGACCTTACGTTCCAAATTTCAAGTCATTCCGTTAATTGGGAGATGAGATATCGTGTACACAGACGCACATACACTCATACACACACACACTCACAGCCCAATACCCAAAAACCACTTTTTTGGACTAAGGGGACCTTGAAACGTATAGAAATTTAGAAATTGGGGTACCTTAATTTTTTTCGGAAAGCAATACTTTCCTTACCTATGGTAATAGGACAAGGAAAGTAATGAAACGTATAGAAAACATGAAATTAGGGTACCTTGAATTTTTTTGGAAAGCAATACTTTCCTTACCATAGGAATACTTACCATAGCAATACTTGTCCTATTACCATAGGTAAGGAAAGTATTGCTTTCCGAAAAAAATTAAGGTACCCCAATTTCTAAATTTCTATACGTTTCAAGGTCCCCTTAGTCCAAAAAAGTGGTTTTTGGGTATTGGGCTGTGAGTGTGTGTGTGTGTGTGTGTATGAGTGTATGTGCGTCTGTGTACACGATATCTCATGGTACCTATGGTAATAGGGCAAGGAAAGTAAAAATGAGTATTGACTATTCATTTTAAAATTTCAAATTCAATTATTTGCTATAAATTTATAATCAGGTATACAAAATACAGTTAAGTATAAATAAATGCATGAAAATATTATTGCTTAATCATTATTATCTCAATAGAACGTAAAATATGGAACAATAATGTGCAAAAATTTGCAAAATGTCAAATTTAAATACAAGTATTAACTATTGATTTTGGCACGACTAGCATAAGATGAAACTTGTGCGCCAGCTGATAGTAGTTAATAAATAGTTATAAATAGCAGAATATTTACATACAGTACAGTAGAATAAGATAGAAATTTCAAGTGTGAGGAAATTCTAGATAAGCTGGAAAGTTTTTCTCATAGAGTTGAAAAATAAGATTGTAAAAAAGGGTACAATGTGATGTAAATGACATATTCCTTAAGATAAAACGATGCCGTCCAGGCAGTCCAAAGCGTGTTGACCAAGTGATGTTAGATTAGTAATATAGGTAGGATTTAGTTTTTTATTAGGTAGAACATAATATAGGTAGGATTTGTTGAACCTAGAGTGCCTTGCGAATGAAATTAAAAGTAATCTATTGAAAATTCAATGTGGAATATTATAAATGTTTATAATTTTTCTTACAACCTTCATAATGGACTGTATTTGTTCAAACTAAAATAGCTTCCTCAAATTGGAGTAAAATAATCATTTGGGAAATACAGATTCTTGATTCCTTAGTCAAAAGTGTTCTGGTTATTGAAGAGATTGATTCTCTGCACTATTTATCAATACGAGTACACGATTCTTTGAATACTCTGTACAAGACAATGATATGTGTGTATAACCACCCCTGATGGGTGTACAAGATCTCTATAGTCTATATAGAATGAGTTGAGACTTGGCCCTCCAGCCGAAGAAATTACAGCGTTGCCAAACTGTGTAGAATTGCAACATTCTGGAATATCTAATTTAACCACAGAATTGTTTGAAGAATATCATCCCAGATATCCCAGTAGTGCTGAGAATGTTTCAGGGTTGAAGGATAAAAAGGATAAAATTGTTACTTTTAGCAATTGGAAAAATAATTTCAATTTTTTCTGAGAAAGTTTCTCGCTTTCACCACCCACTTGTCTTTTGAAACAAAAAGTTTTTAGCATGTCGAAAATGTCATGTTTTATGCTCGAAATGTCCCAACATTGACGAACATATTCATAACTAGCAGGGCACCCGTGCTTCGCTACGGGAATTTATAGATAAGATTATTTTTGTGAAATATTTATAATCTAAATTTTCTACCAAAATTGTTATAATCGTTTTTGAGATTAGGCCACAACTTGGCATGAAAATTATTAAGTCAAATCATTTGAATAATTAATGTGTGTTGGAAGTGCTCTGTAGAATAGTAGAATAATTGCAGCAAATTTTGTAGAATATTGGGCGGGGCTCAAGAGTCGACCTTGATTCATTGGCAATTAATATTTCCCGTTGACAGTTATCAAATTAGCAGTGATCAGGTTATATTTGCTTTTGTTTGATGCAATTGAAAATTAAATTCCAAATTGAGTTCATTTGAATTAGTTGACTCTGGTATCCATAGATCTCTTGCTTATTCTGGAATTTTTGGCATAGCCTATCACTTAATTTTCGTCTCACTTATCCAGAAGTGTCAAAGCAGCCAATCCACTGATTCTTTCTTCCATGGAAGTCCATTCATATACATAAGAGTCCATTCATAATAGTTAGAGTAACATTTATTGTGGCTGATTTCTCATGTCCTAAACTTTAGCCTACTATCATAAATATTAAAGTGGGATTATTTAAATGTGAAATTGCATAAATATGAATAGAGTTTATTCAATCACTTTGATTACTGACTACCATTCTATGATTTCTTTCTTTGATCTTAGCTTCAAACCAAAAGCTTAGTGATGAAAATTTGGATGTAAATTAATACGTAACTCAATTTAATTTCTATCAAAATTGACAACTTTGGTATTTACTAGTGATCTATCAATATCAATAGGTTTGTCTTGTGTCATGTAATGACATCATGAAAGGAAATAGAAGCAGGTGATGGAATATTATGTTTTTATTTCGATTTAGTTTTTAGCTGATTTTGAAACATGAAAATATCAGGCCCAGTAGCACAAAAGCCTGTTCAATTTCAATCATGATAAAATTCCATGACAATTAATCAGAGCAGAGTTTTTTTCAATAGAAGCTTCTCTGATTGGCTCTCGTGGTATTTAGTCCGGATTAGGAATTAACAGATTGTGCAACTGGCTCTCTCAAGGCTATGGCTGCGTACAAACATAGAGCATCAGAGGAACCAATACAACAGAAGCTGAAGAAATTAGTCGCATTTCTATCAACTCACGAACATTACATTCAACTAACATATGTTTGGAGAGATCGATTTTAAATTTATTTTGCTATCATCCGGTCACTTTCTGAACCTATTTTTCCAGATGTTCCATGAATACTGCAATGTTTTAAAATAAGGTTTCCAAATTTGGTAACTCAATTACAGCTATTATAATTAATCTTTTTCATTTGCTCACACTCTCTTACGTTTTCAACAGATTATGGAAAACTTTTTTCTGATAAGCTGCTACTTGAGGGACCAATAATCCTTTCTCAAGGAACTTCAGCGACATTTCCCAGAGTTGAGACCTGTTTCAAAATAATGTTTTTTTTTTTGTCGCGAATCCACTATATTCTTGATTCAATCAAAATCGTTAGAGCCGTTTTCGAGATCCATCCAATATACATACATATCCACAAACACACATATTCAAACAGAAATAAATTGCTTTCTTGGTATAATTGACTTCAATGCTTATGATTTCATTCAATGAGAGCTTATTTCACATAATAAATAACGGGGGACCGAGCTTCGCTCTGGAGTGTAAATGCATAGAACATTTCTAACGAAAGATTGAATTATAGATTATATTTATTTATTAATTTTTCAGTTGTACAATAATTATTTTTACAGTTATATGAGGAGGCACAACAGGCTTATGCCCAAAACTGTCCCTTTTCAAATTTATACTATAGTCCAAATCAAAATCCAGGTTAAGCTACTATCACTCATCAAAATAACAATTTATTCACACTTCAAAAAACAAACACATCATCAATTATAAATAGATATACTATGAATTCGATTTAGAATGATTAATATGTTTGCTACAATATTTGTTGACCGAGCGAAGTGAGGTCCAAGATTCAAGTCGACGGTTTAGCATTTCTCTCAATGTTTATATGTTGCGCATTTACGGCGAAACGCGGTAATAGATTTTCATGAAATTTGACAGGTACCTATGTTCCTTTTTTAATTGCGCGTCGACGTATATACAAGGTTTTTGGAAATTTTGCATTTCAAGGATAACATAAAAGGAAAAAGGAGCCTCCTTCATACGACAATATTAGAGTAAAAATCAGACTATAGAATTATTCATCATAAATCAGCTGACAAGTGATTACACAGAAGTGTGGAGAAGCCAGTCTACACTGACAGCATCTATTTACTACTTAGGACTTTCTGAAGTAAACATGTTTTCCAAAAAGAGATAAATAAACAAAAATAATTTTTTCTTGCTGGATTATAAATTATTCTCTTGAGATGAGCTGAGGAATAACCCACACATACACTCGCTCACTCACTTCCATTACGGTATCAAGAGACGACAAAAATTCCAGCTGTTTTTCCAAGGACATATTATCCTTTTAATGTCCTTCAGCGAGTTATCCCAGAGTTGAGACTCAGTGCAATCGAATTTTTATATCATAAACCTACTATGTTCCAAATTTCGTGAAAATCGTTAGTGCCGTTTTCGAGATCCGGTCACACATACAGATATATAAACATCTAAACATATAAACAGAAATTGCTCGTTTAATAGTATAGCATAACAACTGGCATCTTCTTCTTCTTCTTCTTATTTGGCATTACAACCCAGCGCGGGTCACAGCCTCCCTCAATTTCCGCCTCCAAACATCTCTGTCCACCGTTGCACTTTTCCATCTTCGCACCCCAATTACTGCTGCATCCTTATTCACTACGTCTATCCATTTGTTCTGGGTCGCCCTTTCCTTCGCCGGCCATATATTTTCCCTTCCATTGCCATCTTTGGGGGGTAGGCATCGTCAGCTCGTACCAGGTGTCCTGCCCACCTCAGCCTGCGAACTCGCATCATAGTGGCTATATCTGCATACTGGTACAGCCTATAAAGTTCGTCATTATGCCTCCTACGCCAGACTCCTGCTTCCTGTATGCCTCCAAACACTCTTCTGAGGATCTTTCTCTCAAATACGCCCAACATTCTTTCATCCGCCACCGTATTGCCATGTTTCACTACCATACAGTAAGACAGGCATGATGATTGTTCTGTATAGCAGCAGCTTGGTCTTACTACTGAGAGTACGTTTTTTCAACAGAGTTGATAGCGCGTAATAGCATATATTGACTAGCATAACCCTTCGCCTTACTTCTTTACTTGAATCGTTTCTGGAGTTTATAGAAGATCCCAGGTAGGCCCTATACAAACTCTTCTACGATTTCGAAGTTTCTCCCCTGGATCTCTATGCTTTGGCCATGCTCTCGCCCTTCTCCAGAGTTGGAGGCCACCATAACTTTGGATTTATTCTCATTTACTACCAGACCGATCTTTTTTGCAGCTTCCTCCAACCGCGTGTAGGCGTCCTTCATAGCTGCTGGCGATCTACATACGATGTCCACATCATCTGCATACGCTAATATCTGAGTCAGTCTATTGTATAGTGATCCTCTAGTATTAATTCGCGAGTCCCTGATTACTTTTTCTAGAGAAAGGTTGAAAAGCAAACATGAAGGGCATCCCCCTGCCTTACACCATTTTCCACTTGAAAGGGCTCCGATAAGCTACTTTCCAATCCTTACATAACATACCACCTTCTTCATTGTCATCTGCACCAGTCTCACAAGCTTCCTTGGCATATTCATCTCCACCATAGCCTCATACAATTTACTCCTAATGATACTATCGTAAGCTGCCTTAAAGTCTATAAAAATGTGGTGGGTTTTAATATCGAATTCAAGTGTCTTTTCCAGGATTTGCCGGAGCACATATATTTGGTCTATAGTGGAGCACCCTTCTCGAAATCCAGCTTGATACCCTCCTACCTCTCTATCTGTATACACTGTCAATTTTCCATATAGGATATTTGAAAAGATTTTATAACCTATATTCACTAGTGTAATACCCCTGTAGCTCTCACAATTCAGTCTATCTCCTTTCTTGTGCATTGGAACTATTACACCTTTGGTCCAATCATCTGGCATTTCCTCACTGCTCCATATCTTGCATACTAATCTATGCAACTCTTCTTTGAGAGTGTTACCACCAAGCTTAAACAATTCTGCAGCTAGCCCATCTAGGCCTGGAGCGTTATTATTCCTCAATTTCTTTATTGAGTGTTCTCCACTTCCTCCAGCGTGGGTGGGTCTTCCTCCATCTCATCCCCATGCATCACTTCCACTATCACTTCTGTATTCAACTGAGAATTCTTATCAAGTATTTCTATAAAATACTCTCTCCATCTATCCAGTGCCTGCGATCTTTCTGCAATCATTGCTCCATCCTTCCCTTTGCATATCATTACTCTAGGGGTGAATCCTCTACGCTGATCACTTACAAAGCTGTAGAACTTCCTCATCTCATTTTGCTCCTGGAATTTTTCCATCTCTTCAAGTTTTGTGCTTCGGCGCTTCTTTTCTTCCTTCTGTGCAGCTTTTTTTCCTTCTTCCTCAATTCTCTGTATCTTTCTACTGCGTGTCTCGTGCTGGTCCGTTGTTGTAGCACCTGTATGCTTCATTCTTCTTCCTTGTAGCCTCTCGACACTCCTCATCAAACCAACTCCTATTCTTTTCCTTCCTTCGATCCCCTAGTACTCTCTGAGATGTTTCAACAACTGGCATGAAAAGTAAAAATGTCAAACATGAAATTGAAACAGAAGCGATCATCAACATTAAGTTATTATCTTCATCTGAGCTGAAGTAACCAAATAATAGTAAGATTCACATCAATGTGTCAGCATTGTTTGAATGGGGAGCATTGATGCTATTAATGAGGAATACTGCAGTTTCAAGTGAATATCAACAAATATGCATATTCTCCAATATTTTTATCGAAATCTACCTTCTATTTTCTTTGGTAAAACAATCAATGTTTGGGAATAATTGATTCATGGGAAAAGCGCCTTACTTCTATCTATATATATAAAAGCGAAATGGCACTCACTCACTGACTGACTCACTCACTCACTCACTCACTCACTCGCATAACTAAAAATCTACCGGACCAAAAACGTTCAAATTTGGTAGGTATGTTAAGTTGGCCCTTAGAGGCGCACTAAGGAATCTTTTGGCAATATTTTAACTCTAAGGGATGTTTTTAAGGGTTCAAAGTTCGTCTTTTAGCATGTATATTCTTCTTCCCCCAATCTCTCAATTATAATTGAAATTTCCATATCATATGTTACTATAGAACTATAATCTAGATAAGTACCTCTTCGAAACAGTTGTTAACTGGCAACTAAATTAATAATTTTGTCAGGTTGGCATTAAGTTGAGTTGACTTTGTTAGGTTGGCACCAGTTGAAGATTTAAATGCATTTATCGCGGAAAAAATTGATTGGGCACTGCTACTTCAATCCTGGGAATATTATATTACTAGCAGTCAGGCTCGCTTCGCTCGCCATATCCGTTTAACCAGCCGTTTAGTCTGGACCCCCGACTGGATTGTCCTAACATATGATAACAATGCCCAATGAAAATGCAGGCAGCGAAGCGAGACTGCTGATCTCATCTTGGACGATCCAGTCTGGGGTCCAGGGGGCGGAGCCCCCTGGCTAGACGATATGGCGAGCGAAGCGAGCCTGACGGCTAGTAGAATATATTTTTACATTAGCAAAAGCAACAACAGCTATTGGCCGCTTTAATAAATAACCCCTTTCTTTCGCCCAAGTTAAATTTTGGCCGAATTCCTCATTCTTTGCAAACATATTCCACAACGGACACTTCTGAAGTTTTAAAAATACCCTCTATATATCATATTGAATTATTAAAATTTCATCGAAATATTTTAAGCAGTTTTCGCGATCTGTCGGATATACAAACAAATTAGTCTTGATAGAAGAGGATCAATTGATAAAAGCAACTCCCGCCATAAAAGTTTGTTTTATGAAAAATTAAAATTATCTATACTCCCATACTTACATTAGCTCTGATTGAAGCTCAATTTGTTCTCGATAAATGCATTTTAATTAGTTCTTCAACTTGGTGCCAACCTAATAAAGTCAACTCAACTTAATGCCAACCTGACAAAATTATTAATTTAGTTGCAGTTAACAACTGTTTCGAAGAGGTACTCTCTCTAGATTATAGTTCTATAGTAACATTATTATGATATGGACATTCCAATAATAATTAAGAGATTGGGATAAGAATATACATGCTAAAAGACGAACTTTAAACCCTTAAAACCCACCCTTAGAGTTGAAATATCGCCGAAAAATTCTTAGTGAGCACCTAGGACTTATAAGGAAGCTATATTCCAAGTTTTGTTGCAATCCATCCAGTAGTTTTCCAGAAATCGTGATCAGTGAGTGAGTCAGTGAGATAAGAATTTTATAAGTATAGAAGATTAAAAAATAACCATGGGTCGGATAAAAATGATCTAGACACCAATAGAAAGATTCTGAGAGGAGTGATATTCAGAAGATAAACGAATTTTCAATTTTTCAAACAATAAACCATTTTCAAGTTTTCAATTTTGACAAAAAATGTATTCTCCTTTACATCCTTCAACCCCAAAACTTTTTCAGCACTACTGGAATATCAGGGATGATATTCTATGAGCAATTCTGTGGTTAAATTGGAAATTTTTGAGACATTTTCAGTATTACACAGTTTGGGAACGCTGTAATTTCTTCGGTTTGAAGGACCAAGTCTCAACTTATTTTATACAAACCATAAATACTAAAGTTTGTCAAAATTCACTTCTCACTGGGATAGAGATGGAATTTTAAGGTGCATACAGACTTTCGCTCTGCTCCGCAATCGAACGTCACTTGAGCAGATCGATTGATGATCGACCGGGGAGCAAGAGTGGAACGCGAGAAGAGCTAACATCTCCCGCAACGTTCATGATCGGAGCGATTGCGGAGCGTGCGTGGAGCGATTGCAGAGCGAGTGCGGAGTGTGCGCGGAGCGTGTTGGAGGCGCGTATATCTCTGTACGCACCTTATGACTATAAAAAGAATGGACTCATGGCAATATTTCTTGATTTGTAATTAAATACTCCATTACCATTTACTGTACGCTGCTACTCAGCCTATATAACTTTTCACACAATTTTCAATTATATTTTATTAAGCTGCGTACAGACTTGAGCGCCACGAACACGCGAGACAGTAGAATACATATTTAATAAGCTTAGCATCAGCTGATGAAATTTGCGTGTTTGTGGCGTTAAAGGCTGTACACAACTTAAGATTGAAATTTTTTTTCAAACATATAGCTCATTTCTATCAAATTCTCTTAATACATAAGTTTATAAATCGGCTCATACTCTGAATATAAATACTTTTCTTAACGTGATTTTTGTCCCAGATAGTTTGTGACTCAGTTAATCAACCAATTTAAAACATCCTATATCTTATCTGAGCATGTGGAATTCCAACAGCTCAAAGCCAAATGATTCGATAGACATTCTTGCAGTCTACACCACCGCTTTGCCACCAGTTTTGTAACCGCCCCTGATGGGGGTAGAAGATCTCTAAATACTATAGGGCGAGTCATGGGACTTCATAAACAACAAACTTTTGCTTTCTATGTACCTAACTTTTAAATTTTATTGAGTGAATAAATGAGTGAATCAGACTGAGATCAGAATTGAGTGAATCAGTAAGCTAGGCTACTTGAAATTTAAACAAAACAAATCAAATGTAAAATCATGTTACAAATTTAGATAAATTTCATAATTCGGTCTTTCAGTTTATGAAGATAGCGCGAACTTTACTCGTTTAACTAATACAAATTAATAATTAGGGACTCGGTCATTCAGCTACAAAAATATGATGGCATTCTCCATCTCTAAAATTATTAATCCAATTATGATTTGAAACTTGTCACTACACTAGGATTATCTCACTAATATTCTCAATAAACATGTACATATTTCACTTCACTAATTATCAATAAACCACTTCAGCATAATGCACGGCGGAAAATGATACATTTAAACTTTTCCACGAAATTATGTTCCCTCTCCACCGAGACGACTATTCGTAGAGTGAGAGCATAATTCAGTGGGAACAGGGTAATACAAGTTTGAAATATTCCCAAATGCTAGTGTATTTTCCATCAGTAACGGAAGTACAGTACCATTAGGTCTCTAAAAGATGGATCACATTGAATCGTATACAATGCAAGGAATTGATCATTTTCGAGTAAAATTCAATCCAACTTTCAGTCAGAAAATTATTTTAACTTTCAATCAAAGATTAACCAATCGGAGACTTTCTTTTCTCTCTCTTATCTCTGGAAATATTTTACTCATATTTAATTATAATAGGAATGAATCGATCAACATAAACTTACCTAAGCGGAAATCTGTGAAGGTATCCACTATTACGTCAATCATCAAACTTTCCCATTCATCCTTTCCAGCGAGATCAGCCTTCTTTCCAAAGTATCTGGAAATGGCAACTGATTGCCACACTGACTTTCCATCGATTTCCAAGACAGGCACTTGTCCAAATGGAGTTGCTTCACAACAAACATTCAAACAATATTAATCAGATAAGTTTTCGGCATATAAGAATTCAAGCGCAGAATGAATTCATGAAGGCAAATTGATTCAGTCAAAATAGGGTGGTCAGAGATTTTGAGGATTCAGCAGAGCATGTTGAAATTGATAACTTGGTAAAGATACTTATAAAAGAGGCAAATATTAGGATTTGATCTTGAGAGTTCAAACAATATAAACACTCTTTTCAAACCAAAATCCATCCCATTATGTCCAAGCGAATTTCCAACCATGGATTACAATAAAAATTTTCAATGGTTATTATTGTATTATTGACAAGAGTATATCAATTTGAGCATAGTTGTGATATTGTTAACAACTACAGTGAATGCCAAAAAGGACCTATTCATTATAAAAAATTCAATAATCAAAAAAATAGTTAAAATAACTTAATATCACCGTAGGAGCAATGAAATAACTTTTTAGCATTAAATGTATTTATTTATTTATTTCTCTCCATTTGCTGCTATTTTAAAACTTGATTTGATATTGAACTAACTCAATTTATGCAATTTTATTCAATAAATACTCTTTTTCTTACCATTCATGAAGGTTCATAAGAATAAACAAGATTCATTTTCATTTATTTATTCATTCATTTATAGATCACGATACACAATAACTATTATTAATAATAAGTAGCCTATTCATCAGAATACTTGAGGGAGGACCAACAGGCACAGCCCAAAACTGTTTCTCCCCCGAATTTTTATTTATATACTAAATCAGTTTACAAAAACATGATCAATTTGTTAGCAGCAGTAGATTACCAGATATTTTTATCTAAATTATTATTCAGAATGGAAAATGACTTGTCGTTATCATATTCAGTTTCAGTCGTTGCTCGACTCGTAAAACTTTCCACTGTATTTTGAAACAGAATAGACTAACTGGACAAGTTACATGAAATTCTTATGTAACAAACTGATTATGCAATTCCCACTGATATGAAATGTGACTAGAGATAAAAACAATTACAGCTATTCTACTGAGCGATGAAAGATCTCATGGAACTTTGACAGCTCAGAAATAAACATAACTTTACATCAGCATGCTAAGTTGTAGAAAAATATCACTGATACTGGCTTTTATTTTGTCATTATACAATATTTTTGGGCCTTATTGTAGCTGATGGTGCAATTATATGCGTGCAATATTATTCTCGAAGAAAGCATTCTTTCGAACCTGAAAAGCCAAACTCAATTGAAATAAGCTGGAAGGATAAAAATGGTTATAGATGACTCAAAATTTCTTAATTTGACTGCTCTGACTGGTAGATTCAAACTCTCAAAAGTGTCAAATTAATGAATGTTATTTGGAAATCTGGTCACCAAGATAATTTGAAGTTCTGGGAATGCCATCGATGCTATAAATTACAATTTTGTTCACCTTTTCTAATAATATTAATTTGAAGTCTGATTAATTAATTTATAATGTATATACCTCTTGCTTGTTTGAAATGAATTATAAAACTACGCGACATGCTGTTAATTGACTCAAGGGTGCAGTAGCAGAGCAGCAGAACTTCAAGATAAGCTTATCTCACATTTTTGTGTTCAGAGTGATTTTGTGTGTTCTTTCTACATTCAAAATTATTCCAGAAAACAAAGAGTTTTAAAAAATAACAACTTATTTTCATCAATTTGTTTTTCAACTTCTATAACTTACTTTTATATATTTAAAAAAAAATAAAATTACGCATTATAACCTAACAATGAAATTACACATTATAGCAATGAATGGAAGTTGAAGAAAGCAGGTTTCCCAATATTCATATTTTGAATTTAGGCTACCAGATTCATGTAGAAAATTCACTTCAATATCTAAAATAACCAAAAAAAAAATCCAATATGGTAATTAATCTGTGTGTTATCACTGTAAATATTCAGTTTAGTTGTAAAATAATTCCAAAATTTAAATTCAACGACGCTAATGAGTTTAACTGCACTCTTCTTTAATTTCAGAAATTTCCATTCAACTTTCTTGTACATTTGAATACTGTTCAATTCAACTTTTCCTTGATCTTTAGATTTTTAAAATAACGGGTCAACTTCAATATATTGGTTAATACATTAATTCTACTCCAAAAAATAATCTATAAAAAAGAATGCACAAGGTACAAGAACAGTATTTGATTAATAATTAGATAAAAAAGTGAAAAATTAAGTGTTTTTACTTACTTGGCTTTATTGAAGGCCATTGCTCCCTTTCAAATCTGTAATCCTCGAATTTGATATCCAGGTAAGACATCATCCATCTAATTGGTTCTCCCAGCGCGGTGACAGGAAAGTACGTCAGCTTATATCCAGACATTTCTAATTAGAGCTGTTGAAAGAGAAAATAGAAAACACCAAGTCAATCCCAAGTTATTAGTTACTGTAATAGATTGAACAAGAATCCTTACTGATAATATTGAAAAGTCAATTATAATAAATTTAACTGTACTATACCTGCACTACAATAATGGTCAGTCTAGGAGAAATATAGTTCTATAGAGTAAGTCCTCTATATCTAAGGCTCTTTGACTAACTGGCAAATTAGCCAGATAATATTTGACACAGGTCATCGTTTAAAAATTTCTGGACATCAAAAAAAGCCCTGGCTCTCAAAAAACCGGTCACAACCCATTCGAACTTGCTGGTATCCAACTGCTTCACTCCTACAGGTAGATTGTTGAAGTAGCGGAGAGCTACACTCCTGTAGCATACCCGCGATCTCTGGTTAAGTCAACAGCACTCGATGCCTGGTGTTATGGTGATGTACATCAGTCCGAGTCAACAAATGTTGTTGATTCTTCTTGATATACATGAGGCAAAGAAGAATGAAGTGGCTGACTAGTGTCAGGATGCCTAGCCTAACAAAAATTGGCTTGCAATTAGCAAGATGTTCGCTTGAAGTTATAATCCTAGCAGCCAGTTTTTGAAGTTCAGTATGTTCACAACCTTGGCTGAATGACCCCATATGAGTTTACCATAGGAGATATGGTAGTGGAAAAGTGCATGATATACCATGACCAGATATGCCTCCGTCACCTGTCCCCTCAGCTTGAGCAACAGGAAAGAGATTCGGGACAGTCTCCTAGTCACCTGCTGGATGTGGCTAGCCCAGCTGAGTTTCGAATCCAATACAAAGCCCAGCAGCTTCACCGGTTCCTGATCATGAGGCAGACTTCGCGACAAGCTGCAGAAGATTTTGCGTCTTACTCACATTCAGTTGGAACCGATTAACCTGAAACCATGAAGTTGAAGACTGCAGATGCTCTGCTGACATCTCCAACACCTGCTGAAGGTCAGCAATGTATTGTCAGCAAAGAGGAAAGTTGAACCATTGTTGTCCAGGTAATTGATCATTATGATAAACAGGATTGGCCCCAGTATTGAACTTTTAGGTATACCAAAATTCACAGGGAGTGGACAGGAAGCAGCTCCTCCCAATGCACCACCTGTGTTCTCCCAGCTCTAGATATGACTCCAAGATGTTTAGAGCAGAGTCCAAAACCTCATAATAACGAAGCTTTTTGCTGATTTTATGGTGGTCAACACAGTCAAAGGCTCTGCTCAAATCTCATAAGGTCAGTGCCAGGGACTCACCATCCTCGAACACTGAACCAATTCGCTCAGCCACTCGAATTACTGCGTCAACAGTTGACCTCCCTTGCGATAACCGAACTGCATACTTGAGAAAAGTTGATTTATCTCAAAGAACTTCCTAAGTTGAGGCTTGATGACTGCTTCAACCACCTTTCCAAAGATAAATATTTTACAGAAGCCAGTGGGAAGGCAGAAAATCGGCAACGATGTTCTCTATATTTTTCTACTAGGTACCATTATAACGTGGACCTCACTATAGCGAGATTCCACTCATATAATGTTACCCAAGGAGAACTTTATATATGTATTATCAGCAGACAATGCATCCTTTCAACAACTGATTTTGAAATTCGCAACTTGTTATTACATCTAAATCAATAGAAATCTATAGGCTATTGTATTTGTATGAGTGAATAAGACAAAATCAAATTTAAGACAAGCAGCTGAATCTTATGTTGGCGCATATTAAGCGACAGTCTGTGTGATAAACTCACAAAACACAAATAAGCATTCAGCGTCATGATAAGTCACTACATTTTTTTTTCTTAAGCACTTTCAATAGTATCCTGTTATAGCCTCAAAAAGGACTGAGGAGTGAGTCAATTAAGTGACCTGGCTGGCTCAGGGGTGGGGCCTAGCCCTATTGCATGTTAAATACAAAATAAAAATATTTATGTAGTCAGTTAGTTATCAAAGTGGGGAATTACTAAAGATGGGTTTACACAAAAGTTATTAAGAAAATGTTAATAACTTAATCCTATTAGATTGAGCGGAACTTGACAAACATGTTCATCATGTGTATGAAAAGTTATGTTTAATCTAATAGAATTTATAAGGATTAAGTAATTGACATTTTGTTAATAACTTTGGTGTAAACGCAGCTTAATAATTATATTAGCTTGTATTTCCTTATGAAACATAGAGCCCAGGTGTCTGTTTTCAAGTCACAACTAATCAATTTCAGTTGATTAACAATTATTATAAAAATAACCATATATATATACAGAAATAGCTGGCTTAATAACTATAATAGGATTATTATTGAAAGAAAATCCAAATTAAAAAACCAACCAAAAGACATCGTTGAAACAGACAAACGGAAAACGACATCTCTAGTAGAACTCGCTGGGTTCGATCAATATAAATATAGATTATAGGCCTAATAGATTAGATACAAATCTTATAGATAGAATATATAAAAATCTGTATAGATATGTAGGCCTAAATTAATTTTAAAGAGTATGTAATTATAGCATTGGAGCAGGTAATGTAGATTGAAGATGTTTAGGTTATAACTCACCGGTCTGATTCAGTACCAAAAACAAGTTAGGATACCTCAAATGCTCAAATGCCGCAGTGCAACACTCAACTGAATTAATAATAGGACTAATGCTTAAAACGTTCAAGATTTTTGATGGTATTGGAAAATACTTGAGTAAACAGTGCACAGAGATAATGAAAAAGAAAAAACAAAATAAACAAAAGTAGTGTCAAGTGGTGGGTTGGCTTTTGATTTTGATAGAAACCTTAGACCAGTTATAGAATAGACACGGCCTATTGTATATTCATACTAAAGCAGCTTCTCTTTGTCCCAGAAACAGAGTAACGGCCAGCAACAGTCACAGTTATCACATAGTTATTCAAAAGTATTTTTTGAGTATCTATAGTGAGGTCCACGTTATAATGGTAGTGTGTGATTTGCAATGGTATTGCTATCCTTGTGTATCGTTCAACAAAGCAGATGGCGCTATCTCTTTCACGCATTGCGATGTTGCCACATCGTTTATCAACAATGTAGAAATTCAACTAATTGACAAAATATTCCATCCCAATCATGAAAATTTATTATCACATCTTAAAGAAATATATTTGACAAAATGAAATATGATTAACTATTTTCAAATATTATGAACAGTTGAATTCATCAGATATATCAGTATCAGCTGTTTTGGTCGCAAGGCTGAGATCTGGCAACCCTTTTCTCCAATCTTCCTACACTTCCATCACAACGTGGACCTCACTATACCAGCTGATTGTGTGTCGGCAAGATTTGACTTGCGCATCATAAAATGGATATGTTTAGCTCTAGAAAATGAACCACATGTTTATGTTTTGCTCTAAAGATGACGAATAAATCTTAAGTATTAAATGTAAAAGGGTTGGGGGTTGGGTTTTATTAAGGTTATATTTATTATGTTTTATTAGAATAGGTTAGGCTTTTGCATTGAAATTGCAATATGTTAGAAGGGGCTAGGGTCTAGGTAGAGTTTATGTTTTTTGATGTTTCAAAGGTGAAAGGATAGGTTAGGGAGTTGAGATTTTGCTCTGAACCACATGTTTGTGAACATTTTCATGAAATGAACCACAGTCATGTTATATGTTTTGTTCTGAAGATGACAAATAAATCTAAAGTATTAAATGTGAAAGGGTCCGGGGTCAGGTTTTATGTAGGTTATATTTAATAATGTTTTATTAGGATAGGTTAGGTTTTGGCTTTGAAATTGCAATATGCTGGAAGGGGCTAGGGTCCAGGTAGAGTTATGTTTTTTGATGTTTCAAAGGTGAAAGGATAGGTTAGGGTGTTAGGATTTTGCTTTGGAATCTGAATTATTAAATGTGAAAGGGTTAGGGGTTAGGTTTTTTTGGGTTATATTTAATAATGTTCCATAAGGTTAGGTTAGGTTTTTGCTTTAAAATTGCAATATGCTAGAAAGGGCTAGGGTCCAGGTGGAATTATGCTTTTTGATGTTTCAAAGGTGGAAAGATAGGTCAGGGGTTAGGATTTTGCTTTGAAATTGCAATATTCTGGAAGGGATTAGAGGTTTCCACCAAAAGTTATGATTATTGATGTTTTAAATGTAAAAGGGGTGGTTAAGGGTTAGGTTTTTGCTTTGAAATGACAATATGCTGACTTAGTTATAGTGTTTTCAACATCATTAAATAAAAACCGTTATATTTTATTATTATATTTTTCAAAAGTACTCTCAATTTATTAAATAAAATGATAATATATTGATTATTATATTGAATCAATGATAGATCATAATTGGATAATATATCATCATCAAATAGAAGGACGATTGGCTCCAGTTATTATAGTGCTTGGTAGCTATCATCGGGTCGCCTGAATTGGGAATATCTGGAACTCAAAATATCTTGCAGCTGGCCGGAATTGGAAATATATGGAAATCCGAATATGTTGACAGGCGGAACTCCGAATATCGTGCAGGCCGGCGGAACTCAAAATATCTTGTCAGCTGGTGGAATTGAAAGTATGTGGAATTGGAAATATATCGAACTCACAGTATCGATCGTTATTAGCGAGACTGTGTAAATGTGTGATGAAACAAATTTATCGCAAAACAAATATGAAGGGTTCTATAGTGAGGTCCACGTTATAATGACTATTAGATCAACTTTGGTTTTGCTATCCTTGTCTATCATTCGACAAAGCCGGTGGTATTATCCTTTTCTAGGTCCACAACGATGCCAATTATGTTTTTACAGTGTAGAAATATAATTAATTAATGCAGAGAATCGGCATCGCTATTCTTCTATCTTTATCCACTCCATTTAACGTGGACCTCACTATATAAGTTAACCTAGAATAAATTCATCAACAGTCGTCAGTCTTGTTTGAAACAGATAACAGAGTTTCGAAAATTTGCATAATATGTACATGACTATTATTTTATAAACCACTATAATTTTAATTCGTGTTTTTACTGTTGGTTATGGTATTAGTTATAAAATGAAGTACCTAGCAATATGTAGCATACCTAATAAAAATCTTTATTATAACAAGAAAGAAACTGACTTATATGTTGGTAAGTATTTCATTATTTAGATTTGAATTTTCCTATTGAAATATTATGTTGCTATTTATCCATGATAACATTAAGGTTTATTTTTCAAGGTTGTTGGTCATTAACTTAGTTACATAGGTACATACAGTATTTGCTAATACATTTAGAAACAATAAGCAAGTTTCACTGTGAATCAATTAGATTGGTTGATCAACATTGTTTCATTGTTTATTACTTTATTTTATAATCATGGGTATCACATAAAGTAATACAATAAGAAAGACAACTTTATATTTTCAATGTTTTTAATTAAAAACATCAAACTTAAAACTAGAGTAGCATACCATATTTTATTGATTTAACTTATTTTGGCTATTTAGTTTTATTCTAATGATAATTCACTTAGCCTATATTTATTTAATTTATGCTAGGCCTAATTGGAAACTATTTTTCAGATAACAATAGCATTAGGCTACTACTGCCTATATCGTACCTATATTTTGAGTTTTCTGTGGAGAACGAATGGCTCAAGTTAATGAAGCTAATGAAATATCAAAAACCTACAAAGTAAGTTTTCTTTTAATATCAACCTATTAAAACTAGATGTAAGTTACTTAAGTTTTGTGAAATGGTTTTTTACTTCTTTATGATTTAACTTCTTCGGCCCTGCCAGTAATGCCAGGTCTTCGGGAACATTAAAAACTAGAAACTTTATAAAAGCTATAAAATATAAGTTGATGTGTTCCAATAATCTAATAAAATTAATTATTATTTGCAATAAGTAAAGGTAGGTAGGCTACTGAGGCACCCATACTTGATTTGCTATGTTTTCATATAGAAAATAAAGTTTTCCTGTACGGTAACTGTTTTCCTATTATCACAGATAGCTTAGCCCCTTATCCTGTCTTGCTTTCTGTGTTTTATTGGGTGCACTACAAGCTTTTTTGTGAATCTATAGCAATGATTCTTTTATTTGATATTTTTCCTATTAACTTATCATTAAGTTAATACAATAATAAAAAAGAACTCTACATAACCTCATTTATTATAACTCTACTTATATTGTATCATTTTTCATCACCTAGGCTTAAGATACTTCTAGAAAGTCGCCTTTGTAAAATACCGGGGTGACTCGTCGACCGGGGTGACTTTTGACCCACATCGCGGAAAAAGATTCAAATCATTTATCTCCGATATCTGTTATCTGAAATCGATGTTTAACATTTATATCCGTAGCCTTGATCATTATCTAGGTTTTACAATCAATATCTTGTCGAATCTCGGTATATGCTTGAATTATCGACATAAAATCTAGCTTCTTGCTTCATCTTGTGATTTTGTTGTCTGAAAACTTATAGCCTATTAAAAACTCATTTCTAAAAGACTTATAATATCGGCGAGTACATTTATTTTTGTTTAATTATATTTTAATTGTTATAAATAGTGATCATTTAGAAAGTCATTTTAGGTTAAAATTATGGTGACTTTGTCCCAGTATAAAAATGTGGTTTCCATTTACCATTTTTTGGTTTCTCGCATAAAACTCAAAATATGTATCTTAAGGACTTACCATAACTATCATATATAACAAATTAAAGCTTACATGATCTCCTACAATATTCATTCTACAACTTTTTTTTATCTCCTCTAGTTTTCGAGATATCCGCTCTTGAAGGTGTGACATTAAAAAACACATTTGCCACCATTTTTTTCTATTTTTGCATTTATAACTTTCTAAAAATCGATGGGAAAAATCCATGTTGATTATGAGCTTATAGAGCATTAAATTCTCCTCAATTTGATGTATAAATTCACACTTTTACAAATTTCTCACACCTTTTGCAGCAGCTTTAGTGTTGAGTGTGAAATATCCATTTTTGTAACAATAGACCAATTGACAAAGGAATTTGGAGGGAATGTTTTAAACAACATTTTTGACTTATCAGCTATGTTGAAACTAGTTAGGAGGAGAACATATCAAAAGTCCCATTTTATGATGCATTTTTGGAGAGCTATGACCCATGAAAGAGCAAAACATTGGATAAAAACCTGCTATTTTAAGAATTACACACCTTCAAGAGCGAATATCTGGGGAACTGTTGGGAATATCACAAATTTCACTAAACAAAAAATGTAGAGAATGTATCAAGCTTCATTTTTGAATAGTTAGTTATGTCGGTTGAATGCATTGTTTTCAAGATATGAGCGTGGAAGCAAAACGCTGAAAAATGCAACTTTTAAACCTTTTTTAGGTGGTTTGGTTTGAATCATCATGACTGGCTTTCTGATGAACCTATGCGACGCCATTAAGGAATGGCTTCCTACTGTATGGTCGACTGGATCTGTACTTCCTGTATTTACTGATCCGAGACCACTGAATAGTATCGTGTTGCACAGAGGTTAAGAGTGCGTTGCAAGCATCTGTATGCTTTAACCAGTCGTCTGAAACAGCCATAATCTTTTAGGGTGTAAATGGAGATCGAAGTGTAAAATTCGCCTTGCTTTTCTTGACGATATTCCAAGTGGAGCTGGATGTTTCCGCACAGAGCGCGATAGGGATTGTTTAATGGACGCCCCACTGCCGCGATATTTTCAGGTACCCCACCTTTTTTAGGTTGCCCAGCTTGTTTTCTAGGAAGTGCAGATCCTTTCGACCAGATCAGGAACTGTCATGAAGATTCAAACCAAACCGCCTACAAAAAGCATCTGCGTCGCTACCACATTGTCATTGTTTTTAAAGAACGTTCCAACAATAAAGCCTCGATGCTCACCTTAACACTGCATGATGAACATGAATACTTAAAATGACATAGTTTCCGCTATATAACACCATCACTCTTATTCCACTATTCACCTGCGCACTCTTCACTGATTTGAAAGTAGGGAGTCCATTCTGACCAAACTTTTAGGCTTATCAAAACAGGGAATATGTTGGCCATGATAGCTAAGACAAGTAAGGCTGCACTCTTTAGTCAGCTAGTGCTCTATACGATACGTGCAAAATGGATGCAACCATTAGAAATAAAAATCAATATAAATTTCATGTGGATTGAGAGTAGATTAATCTCTAGTATGATGCATTCAATCTTTTTAATTATTACTTCTTCTACTTAACTCGTTCTTCTACTAATACGTTTTTCTTTTTAGAAATAAAAATGCCATTTATGTCTGCCTGTCACCACATAGAAAGCTTTCCGAAAGACACAACTCCTTGGTAAGTAGTTCCTCACTTTACTTGATTATTGGTTTATATAGTGTCCCAAAAAGGATGTTAAGTTTTTAGAATTACTGTGAAGGTAGTGATTTCAATGTTTTAATGTTTCTACAC
>NW_024091426.1:0-20116 GCF_014356525.2 Nilaparvata lugens
GTTGAGATGTTTGAGGGGGGACTTGGGGGGCCGTTTGCGGTGATGGGGTCTGTGAGACCCAGCCGCAATGTCGGACGAGTCGAGGCTGCGACTCTTGCCGCAGTGCGTGAGGCGTGGTGCCTTGGTCTGTCGGACGAGCACCAGCCGCGTGTGGTCTGCTGGGCCGACTCCACCAGGTCCAGGTACCCGCCGAGCAGCTGCGAACCACGCCGCCCCCCCGCCGCGACCCCCCTGCGGGCTGTCGTCGCCGCCTCCGCCTCCACACCCGCCCCCGCCAACACCGCCCAAACACCGCCTGGAACCGACAATAAGCTCATTTAATTCAATTATTTCTTTTGCCTAAATAACATTACATTATAAAAAAATTACGATAATCAAATCAAATCAAATTTTTATTGCCGTGAACAATACATATTATTGACAAAGTCATCAGATGAACACCATAAATACATTTTGCATACTCAAAACATAGTTGAGTACGGATCTCACTATTCAAATCACACATAAAAGGCTTACTTATAGGAAGATGTCTTTATTCCGTTGGAGAATTTTTTGAATAGCATAAGTGTTCATCTGTTAACTGTAACAGCTTTGTTGTGACTTGTGTTGGACCCCGTTTTAATAACTACTATTTATCTATTACTGCTGTTTATTACTATTTGCCATTTTTGTTGTACACATTTTTTTGTCTGTTTTTAATTTCATTATATTTGACGTTTGTTACAACACTTTGTGTTTCATGACATAAAGGATTATTGATTGATTGAAAAGAGAAATTGTAAGGAGATACAAAGGACAGAACTTTTCAAAAGAGCTTTGAATGACTATCTCCTAAACAGTCCGCTGTAAATCATATTTGTATCACAGCAAACAGTTCCGGTATATTCAAAACAATAACACATTCCAATCAATTATATTTAAGCATTCTTTAAGAGGCAATATCGGTGTGCTCGAGAAAATCCTCAATAGTATAAAAAGGGTTTCTTAAAAGTCACTCATCTAATTTGTGAAGAAAAATCTTCTTTGAACACTTGTTTAAAGGGCTTTAAAACCAATCAAATAAGTTTTTTTACAATAATTCAATTGAATTTTATAATTTTTAGAAGTTATTTACAATTTCCTGTTGGCACAGCCGGCAAGGTTAAACCTGAACGCCTTTAAGAATTTACACCCGAATATATACGTATCACTTGTAATTTCATAATTTTCATTTAATTTCCAATCAACTACATCACTAAGACGAGGGCAAGTTGTAAATAAGTTCTTATCTTAAACAGGCTTCGCTGCGAATTCACTTAATGATGAGTAGAGCGGAATGTTTAGGAGATAGTCATTCAAAGCTCTTTTGTAAAGTTGTCCTTTCTATCTCCTTACAATTTTTTGGCAAAAAAATTAAAATTCATATTCTTGGATAAACTTTTTGGCAGAAGATAGTAAAGTCTACATCCTTGGTTACGTGGCTGTCTTTCGGTTTTCTTGCAGTCTATTAAATGGAATTTCAAAGTTTTTTTTACTATTTTTTTACTGAATGAATGATCCATTAGAACGGTCAGGATGGCTGTCATTAGATTTGAAAGTATTTCAATACACGAATTTTTGATAATAAATTCATATTTGAATTGATAACACATTTTGATTGCACCCACCTCCATCACCGCCCCCGCCAAGGCCACCGCCGCCTCCGCACTCGCAGTCGCGGAACGAGCTGCGCGTCATGAAGCACTCTGCGCCGCCTCCGCCTCCACTGCCCCCCCTCGCTGCCACTCCACCGCCTCCCTTGCCGCCCCCACCCACACCCCCGCCCCCGCTGCGACAGTGGCATCTGGATCGCGAAAGCGGCGCCACCGGCGGAACTATGCCGCCCGCGCCTCGTGGCTCCAGTCCGGGTCCTGCATCACACACAACAATCAACATCATTGGTTCTTATGGGAGTGTTCACATAAGGATAGAATGTTACAATGTCACACAGACAAATATGAGAATTACTGCTTATTAAAATAAAATATTAGTCTTTTTGCCACTTTTAACAAATACGGTATCTTCGAGTTATATGAGTGACTTCATAGGCTGGTTTAAAATAAATTAAACAGTAGAACATGCATGATAAACACGTTCATCATGCAGGTTTTGTCATCAGCGAGAGGTAGCATAAAATGAACAACCAAAAGACAATAAACAAACCACTGGAAAATTAAAAATTGTAATGCTACAAAACGGATTTAAACTCAAATAGAGCAGCAAAGAAAAACATCGAAGATACAAAAACCCAACACCAATGGATTTTGTTTGTAACCTTTAGCAGTAAGAAAACTAATGAAGATACAAATACCCAAAACATCAATGGATTTTGTTTGTAGCCTTTCGCTATGATGACACAAATATGTATGACGACATGTGTACATGCATGTCCTACCATTAGTGGCCAGACTTATGTTTAATGAGAAATTATAGAAAAAAATCTGTTCAAGATACAAGATTTTCATGAAGTGTTACAATAATTTAAATATTTCTATTGATATATTAATGTGAGCAAAGGCAACATTTAGATACCAGTGAATAGTCTTGTTTTGAGATAGAAACAATACTTTATATGAATGTTGAGATGAAAGCTGCCAATGAAGTTTAAGAGCATTGTGAGAAAATGAAATATTAGGAGCTTATTATTCTGTGAATGAGTATTTTATTGAGTCTTCAATATAAATGTTTTTTCTTTTCCAACCATGCTTTCAATCTAGCCAATATGTTGTGCTCTGTATTTTGTCCATTGCAGTTTTATGTTTGGACAAGTTTGTAAGCTACTTCTCTTGGAAGAGTGATCCGTCGTCTAGTGGGTATAGTACGTGCGTAGCAGCCTAGAATTCCCGGGTTTAAACCCAAATACGAACAAACGTTTTTATCCCGTATTATCAGATGAGCACGTTAAACTGTCGGTCCCGGCTAAAGTGAATGATTGACAGCTCAAATTCATTTATTTCATTTATTGACAATCACAATAACAATTTAAACAACAATATGATTGGGAGAAGACAACAGGCATAGCACAAAACTGTCTTTCTATTACATTTTCAAAACGGTCAGGTTGATGTTTAAGTTTTATTCCGCATCTACATGTTGGCCTCGCCTAGCCCACCCAGCCTGCAATTTAACCAGTGTCCAATGTAATATATGCCCAGTGCCCAGTGTAACAATATGATTGGGAGAAGACAACAGGCATAGCACAAAACTGTCTTTCTATTAAATTTTGATGAATAAAATTTTCGAAAAAGAATGAATGTTCACACTTTTCACTTTCAATTCCAATTATCACTTAAAAACTGACGACTAAAGTTATACATTCATGGAAGGTGGAACCTTCCCGCAAGAAACTCATCACCAATAAAAATTGACTATAATTTATCTCTACTGTACTTGTAAAATGCCTGACCTTATTGTCAGGCAAAGAATGTGGAATGAATGATAAAATGGACTGACCATCATCGTCGTCATCGAAGTGGCCGTGACTGTTATTGGAGTTGTTGGAGTCAGCGGGGCCATCACCGGCCATCAGCAGCGTCATCTGCCGTGGCTGCAGGTGCAGCAGTGACGTCTTGTACGTCACCTGACCCAGGTTGGTGGCCAGGCCCTGCGACACGCCCTGTATCCGAAACTTAGTGCCCCAAATGTTCGACGTCACTTCCGCTAGTTTCAG
Source organism: Nilaparvata lugens (assembly GCF_014356525.2). Lineage (NCBI taxonomy): Eukaryota > Metazoa > Arthropoda > Insecta > Hemiptera > Delphacidae > Nilaparvata > Nilaparvata lugens. Next base: position 3,689 of record NW_024091426.1, read on the forward strand.
GTCCTGAAATGTGAATGTCATCGTGCTGAACGAAAATCTAGTCTTAACCATACTGTTCACTCCCATGCTTTACAATGTGTTTGTGTTACATGAAGGTACTTAACTTCACAAGGGGTATGAGGTACCCTGAAAGTGCGAACAACACGGTCAGGTTGATGTTTAACTTATATTCCGCATCTAAATGTTGGCCCAGTAAGCTGGCCCAGCCTGCAATTCAACCAGTGCCCAATGAAGGCCAGCGGTAGCTAGCTTTGGAACATGTAAATGCGGCATTAGTGTAGGTCGCGCTCGCTATTAAACTTTTTATATCTATAGACTCCATTTTTTTTTAATTTCAAGCTGATTACTGGCATTGATCGGAAACGAAATATAGGTACACCGCGTCCCACTCGTTCTGATCGCACTTGAAGAGTAAATGAGATTATTCACTTTTAAGTCACTCTGCTATACAAGTTCTAATCGAGATTATAAAACAATTATATTGATTCTTTATTTTGAACTAGATAGAAAAGCTCCAAGTTTTTTTCTTTCTTCACCATGTAATAAGAGAAGTATTTATTAAAACAAAGCAGGGTACTGAACTAAAGTTTTTGTAACTGATCAATATCAATATCAATGTGATTTTGCAAGTGTTTTTCATTCTGCATTTTTCTACTACTCACACTTTCGTATTGAGTAGATTTAACATCCAATCAAATAGTCAGAACAGCTTCCCCCATGTTTACAATTGAAAAAATGTATTTTATGACAATCAACGTTGAAAATTCAACTGACTATAATATTTATCTTACCCAGAATCTAAAAGATATCCCGTAACACGAATGAGCACCAAATAAAAACCGAAATAGCCATATGTGACTGATGAGAGTATCTTAAGACTAGAAATAAATACTTTAATGCTCTCCCAAATCTATGAATTTAGAAAAAACTAGCTGGCCCGGCGAACTTCGTACCGCCAAAAGTTTAATGCATCTCATGACAAACTTCAGCTGGATGAACACCTGAGGAGGCGCGATGCGGCATTTTCTTTGTATAGATAATTTTCCAACTGCAAAATAATTTACTAAAAATCAATTAATTCTAAACACCTAAGACAGCACCATTATTCGAAACAAAGCAATGTCTTTAGCGCATGTAAGTCTTTAACCTGAGGCCGCACTGCTGGATTGTTACACACAGAACAGTCATTTTGTTTTTAGTCGGTGTGTTTAGAATAAAATACATGGGTGGTTATGGAGCAGCACGCACTCTTGTCTACTATCTACCGACGGCTGTTGTATGACGCAATGATTATAACAGCTGATTTTTATTTCTGTGAGTGGCCAGCTCACAAATCCTCTCCCATAAGGATTACATGTAAACTTTGAAGGACCGTGGGAAATAGTCCTGAAGTCGGATTAAAAATTTGATAGGCCATAAACCTGGTCCTGAACATAACGAACACAACTAAAAAAAATCATCAAATTCGGTGCACACATAAAAAAGTTATTGAAAGTCAAAATTTGATGCTCGATTTTTATTTATATAGATGATAAGAATTACCTCAGGTAAAGTGTCGATATACTGTTGAGAGTGGTTTTTGGTGTTTTTATGCCGCCGGGTGAGCCTGGGACTCGCACAGCCGTCCTCTGCATCCGAGTCATCCCTGTCGCTGCCCGTGCCGTAGCCACTGCTCGCATTCTGCGCTATTATATGCTCCGATACACACGCCGCATCTAACAACATTAATACAACAAATGTTGGTTTCTGTTTCATTGATTTTTGTATTTAACACAAAAGAAATCAATCAATTTTGGTACTTGATCATTTCACAGCTTACGACGGTTTGGAATAAAAAACAATAGTCAAATGCAGACTATATTGCATAGAAAGCAAAAAATATTTATTTGATACATTACATTATTTGAAAATGAGTTGTTCACGTAGTGATGATGATAATGAGTACATGTTGAATGTGCAGTTAGAATTATTATCTTTGAAATTAAAACATGATTCACGTAAAAAACAAAAGTAGTGAAAATGTATGTGGAGATACAACGAACTGTTAATTGACCAAGCGAAGTGAGGTCTAAGATTTAAGTCGACGGTTTGACATTTCTCTTAATGTTTGAATGTTTATATGTTACGCATTTACGGCGAAACGCGGTAATAGATTTTCATGAAATTTGACAGGTATGTTCCTTTTTTAATTGCGCGTCGACGTATATACAAGGTTTTTGGAAATTTTGCATTTCAAGGATAATATAAAGGAAAAAGGAGCCTCCTTCATACGCCAATATTAGAGTAAAAATCATACTATAGAATTATTCATCATAAATCAGCTGTCTAGTGGACTATAATACTACCCATTCAAAAACATCGATCATCTTGAAAATGAATCTTTCCATCAACGTTAGTAAACAGTTGACTATAATACTACCCGTTCAAAAACATCGAACATCTTGAAAATGTATTTTTCCTTCAACTTTGTAGACAGTTGCAGCCAGACCTGATAACAGCGCTCACACTCACATTCCAGGACGACACGTCACGGTATGATAGGACAGAAAGCTCTATGTTTATTTACGATTTTTTCTAGACATTTTAAATTGATAAATTATTTATTAATTTTTGAGAAAACATAACAACAGGTAAATGTAACTTACTGAGCGCGAGGCCTACTGTTCACAGAACTACTAGTATTTAAATTCTATACGAATGCGAATAGTTGTCCATCAGGATGTGCTCGGTACTAGATCACTTCCCCGAAAGAAAATATTTTTTTTGGGGATCTGATGAGAATATAGGTGATTTTTCACAACTAACATCTGAAATTAAATTCGTTATAAGTTGTATGTTCAATTTTACTAATATCTCAACCAAAGGAAACCGAATATTGAATTATACAAGTAATTTTTCCACAAATGGAATAATAAAGGAAAGAATCGGCTTATATAGTACGGAATAGGAAATTCAAGAATGACGCATCATCACATCTGAACTTCTAGACTGATTAACTTGAAATTTTGCATATAGAACTAGGTATATTCTTAACTTACCGAGGATGGTTATAGGCCTACTTTAAAATCTTCAAGATTCAAGAAGGTTAAGTTTTCAGTTTGTCAAGTTTTTAATGAGACCAACGCGGAGCACGGGTTACCTGCTGGTCATCAATAGAATGTCACATTATGCCGCATCCACATGTTGGCCCAATGAAGGCAAACCACTTATCCAAATAGTGGCGCTGGTCGGCATTGGCCGACATTGGGTTAACATGTAGATGCGGCATTACGGTTATGATTGTGAAATTGAAGAAAAGAAATAAGTATCTAATATTTATAGAAGATGGAGAAATTCTAGTATTAGGCCCAGAGTATGTTACTCAGAGTAGGCTCCTCTTCAAAAAAGCATTTTCTGAAAGGTTCTCGTTAGTTTAATTACGATTAAAATTTAACCGGTTTTTGTGGAACCGACGCTTAGTCTTTTAGTCTAATCAGTATTATTGTATTAGTCCTAAAAATTGTGGATACTTTAATAATTACCGCTTATTTGTGGGTCGAAAATGACGAATTCAGGTTTTAGTTTGCTGGTTCGTTTTCCCTTGAGTAAAGGCACTAGACCGCCGAGGTACTCGAGGTAGAGCGTGTAGCAGTTGGCAGCAATGTCCTCCTCGTGACGCAGCATCGTGCAGTGCAGCCGCACTTTTGGCGCGCGACTCACAAACTCCCTCAGGCCCGACCCTTCCGGCACGCAGCACTGCCAAACACACAACACTTTCTCAATAACAAATGCCAAATATGTCAGATTTATGCGATTATGTCCTTGGAATATAATATTAATACATAATTTTGTAAAATATTTGAAATGGAATATTTCTGATAAGTTTTCTAGACGAAATCGTTGATAAAATTAAATACTAAATGCCAAATAAGCCAGATTTATGCGAATATTTCATTGGAATGAAATAATTTATAAAGAACCAGGAAATTGACTACATATTACCCTTTCTTAAACTTTTTTACATAGACACTACTATTTTCAGCTTTGAAGTGTCCATTAAAACGACACTTGAAAAGTGGCTTGAAAGATGAAATTAGTAGTGTTTATGTGAAAAAGTTTCAAAAATGGGGACTATTTAGTTATTTCTATATTGATTAAACAATTCAAGTAGCCCTATTGAAATACTTCATTAGAATTATTTGCTTTTAAGCCAATATGAGCGTTCAAGTGTCCATTAAAAGGACACTTGAAAATGGCTTGAAAGCTGAAACTAGTAGTATTCATGTAAACAAGTTTAAAAAGGTACTATGTAGTACCTTTGATTATGGATACGTTAGATAACGTATAATAATAAATTAATGATTAATGTTTTTATATTGATTATAAATGGTATATAACTTATTTTATACTGTATAAGACAGATTAATATAATACATAAATGATCTTGTTCACAAAAATTCCAAAGAGTGATCGTTTTAGCTGGCCACTAACGGTAGAACATGCATGATACACAGTCGACATACATTAATGCGTCATCACAGAAAAAGGATCCAAGCAACATTTTTGGAGGTTTGGTTTATGTATCTCCGATTTTTTATGTTCAATTTTTCTTTGCTACTTTATTTGAGGTTGAATTTTTTCTATAATAATTATAATTTGTAATTTTGCAGTATTTATTATGTAAAATTACACAGTTTATGTAAAACCACTGAATATATAATATAATAGGACAGAATATTTATGTTCTCTTTGGTAAAACCGAAGTTAGTATTATAACTTTTTTCCACAAATGTAAAGGTTTCTTTAGTCTTGAAAGCGCAGCAGGCGCTCAGGTTTTACTTGCCGGCTGTGACAAAATGTAATATTCAATTTTGCTATTGAAGAAAACTTATGTGTAAATTTAAAATAATTATTGTAATCTATATGTAATGTTATATTGGCAGATAAATTTTATTTTTATTATTATTTATTGTTTATTTTATTTTAGAAACTTTTTTAAACAGCTGTTTTTTGTTCAAAGCCTCTCGCTGATGATAAAACATGCATGATGAACATGTGTAAGTGCACAGAAGGAACCAGAAGATGTTCTCTACTTTGTGGTATGTGCACGTCCTGCTGTTAGTGGTCAGCCAGCCTTACGTGATAATTATTGCACTGACCCGAATGGTGTGCGCGAATAGCTTTGAGACGAGCTGCTGAATGCGCTGCGGCAGCGGCAGGAGGGGTACATGTGCGAGGCCTCCCTGCAGCCGGCTGTAAAGCTGCAGACTGGACAGTAGCTGCAGCGACGCGATGCGCATTGACACCCACGCCATGTGCACCACGCAGCCCACCGCCACGAACAGCCGCTTGTCGTTGTGGCCCCACGTCAGCGCCGTCACCGGGTACTACACAATTAAAACAAACATTCAACAATAACCCATTGTAACGTCAAGTAATTCCTTCTGTAATTCTTCAATGTTGATGTCCATCACGAACTGCTTATTATTAAACCACTTTTTGCAATTAAGAAGAACGACTAGCAGTCAGATTTTTTTTCAATACAGTAAATGAATTAATCACTCACTGTGACAACGAGATCTTTCGGCAGGTCCGCCATCTTCAAGGAATACAAGGATACAAGGAACCTATTCAGGGACTAAAAACAAAAACAGAGATATGGCGGGTGAGTCTCTAAACAAACTAATTTTTCTATTTCTGTTTATATAGAGGTTTATTTTCAACTGAACTTCGAGCTATATCTTCAATTGATAAGCTACGACTAGGTAAAACGTTGAGAAATGATAGATATCAACAATTCGAAGTGTAAAGTTACTGCTATTCTTGAAGTATATGTAATTAAGAATCAGACCACTGACTAATACCATAGAGAAAGGATAAGCGTAAGTCTATTTGTAAGCTATATTATTTTGTCTATTTGTATAAGCTATTTGTTTGTCTCTGCTAATACAGACTAATAGGCTACATGTAAGAGTTGTGAAGTTACTGCTATTCTTGAAGTATGTGTAATCAAATCAAATCAAATAGCTTTTTATTTACAAAAACATAATACAAATTAATAAAATTAATAGAGAATTGAACCCCTGACTAATAAATGTATTGTGTGCGCTTATATATTGTCTGTAAATCATACACATAAAAAACAAAGGACCAGAACTAGACACAATAGAACAATTTGAAATATACACCCAATTTAAAAGCAATAGACAATGTATATTAAACGAACAAACCAACTTCAAATCCCACATCCTCTTTGATTTCCTTCTCAGCCACAACAAACTCAATAGACACCAATAGGCACCAACAGCACACTAGAAATTGCCATCCTATCCTTCACCTTCTGTAAATTAAGTAATGTTTGGGAGTGGGACTGGAAGAAGGGCTGGGTTGGGGGAACAATTGTATAGGATTGAGAGTAGAATAGCGAGTGGGATTTTTCTATTGAGAAATTCAAGTAAATTACATAATACAACTGTATTGAGACCAACATAAATAATAATAAAATAATAATAAATAATAATAATAATAATAATAATAATATTTTTTTTATTAGATTCTCTCACATGACATGAATGATAAGTTTCACAAATTGAATAATCATTATACATAGATCATCTTATCATCTTTAATAATAATAATAATAATAATAATAATAATAATAATAATAATAATAAAGGAAGGAGGAAGTATCAAGAGCTAGCATTTGAGCTCAAAGATATGTATGGGCTCAAGAAATTAGAATAATCCCAATCGTAATATCTGTGAATGGTCTGATTCTTAATTCAACAGTGGAGAGCTGTAAGGCTATTGATGTCTCAGAAACTCTGGTAGGGAAAAGCAGAAGTCTGTTCTGCCTGATACAGCTCGCATAGTACGCCAAATGCTCCAACATACTTGGTAAAATACTTTATCAATAATAGAAATAATGCCAAGAGGTTGCATAAATTTGCCCCTCTTCGCACAAGCTATCCGCAACTGCGTGAAAAAGATAATAATAATAATAAAGGAGTTACATATTACTTATTAAGTGCCCTATGGGGCACTACAGATCTTCAGCAAATTTTTATTTGTCAAAAGAAAACACTGCCACTCTGTTGAGGTTGCATCCACAAACACATTGTGGGGATTATTTTATTGAAATGGAGATTCTCAGCGTTCCATGTCTCTATATTTTGGAAATGTATGTATATTATTTATATTAGAAGGTGTTCACTGCAGACTATGAACAAGACGCATGAATATAATACTCGGATAAGAGTATTTCTCTGAGCATCATAGATTGACTTTGTATGAAGAAAAACCTAGTTATATTGATAGAAAGATATTCCAAGTACTACCAATTCGATTGTGGGAAATATTGAGGATAAATGAGTTGAACGAAGATTGAAATAATTTCTAATGGAGGAGTGCTTTTATAGTCTGTTTGACTATTTTGACAAATAGTCAAACAGACAAATAGTAATTTGATACTAAATATGAATTTCAAGTAACATCGATAGTGTTTTGCATTTTTGCTAGCACCTTGACTTGTCTGACGCCGCTCCAGGCCAACAGATGTAATATATCTATTTCTCAATCTATTCTAATCTTAATTTGATATCCACCCCTACACACAGACGTATAGTCTTGAAGGGGTATTCTTGTTATGGTAATACTATTAAAATTGATTGTATAGTGCATTTTGAATAATAAAAAGTGATTTGATTTGATTATTAAAAACCATCATTATACTTTTGTAAATATTGAACTACCCCTCTCAATGAGGTCAAGAGCATATGATGTGACTGTTTTCCTACTTTGATATAGATTAATATACATATTGTACTATATTCTAATGTAATAATCTATTAGTTTGAAAAATGTATTGCATTGGAAGAATTCAGAAAATGTTGCAATTAATTGATCGAATGATCTATCTATCTAGCTATCAACTACAATTATCACAAACTAGTTGCGCGTGCAACTGTTTTGCAACCTCAGCAATGTATTGTATTCAAGTAGGTAGGCGCAAACGATGCAACTAGTTTTTGAACAGTTAGAAACCAGTCGCATACTACCGTGGGCCCGAGTTTGCAGTTGCGTTGCAGACTTCAGTTGCACGAAATCAAATTGTGAAAATAGGTGCTTTACAACCGGCATTTTGCCAGTACACTGTGTGCAGACTAAAGTTTGTTTCAAATTGTTTCAATTGGTTTTATACGCAAATGGTTTGCAACTATCATAGCAAAACCGTCACATCGTATGCGTTGGGCCAAAGATGATGATATTTTAGCTCAGTGCCATCTCTATGAATATAACAACAGCCACCTGTTAAGAGTAGAGGTGGCCGTGATAATGCCCATCAACTAAACATCAGCTGTTTAAATGTTGATTAAAGCTTTAAAAATGTGCATTTCAACAAATTTGAAAAATCCATGAAATAACTCCTAAATTTGCATGGAATTTTAGAAACAAATTTTTTATTGAACACCACCTCAAAGTTTCAAGTTTATTTTTTAACTAAATTTTAAGATGGGTAAGTTATTCTATAAACTTTTATTAAATAATAGGTTTTTGAACTAATAAATTATAGAGATTAATACATTATAAAGCAATGAATTTAAAGAAGAGCTTCTAATGAAATTATTCTAAAGTGATGGACTATGAGCTAGTAATGAGCTATAGTGAGTTCCACGTTATAATGACAGTATTTGATCAACTTTGGTTTTGCTATCCTTGTCTATCATTCGACAAAGCTGGTGGTACTATCCTTTTCTAGGTCCACAACGATACCAATTATGTTTTGAAAGTGTAGAAATATAATTAATTAATGAAGAGAATCGGCATCGCTATCCTTCTATTTTTATCCAAATTCAAATTCATTTATTTGCCATAAAATAATACAGATTGATAAAATAAATATTTTAACTTACAAAATGGCACTACCGGCAAAGAAAACTTGTGCGCCGGCAGTGAGTTTGAGCAACTAGGTACAGCAAACATGTCAATAGAAAAAAAGAGCTAATTCAAAAACCATGAATAAATAAAAACCAGGTCACATCTCAATACTCACAAACGATAAGACAAAGTAACAAAATCATAGTTTGATAGACAACTTTCATATAGTAAAGGGGGAAATAATTTGAATAAAACATGATAATAAAGAGTTGATGAATGCCTAGAGTTGAAATAGTTTGACTACAACATTTTCGGTCTTGATCTAGTTCTCAATTTTTGTTTTAAGTGCTTTAGAGGGTTTTTTTTTTATAAAATGTTCTGGAATAATATTATTAGTTATTTACTATGTAGTTGAATTGTCTTCTGCATATAGTTAAGTCAGTTCGAGGAACAATATATCTGTTTGCAGATCTGAAAATATAATTAGTTTGATGCAGTGTAAAGATATCTGTATGATTGCTGATATATTTAATTAGATTTCTAATATATAGCTGTCTGACTGTCATAACTCCAAATTCCAGAAAAAGTTGGTGACTAGGGTATCGTCTGGGCACTCCCCAGGCTGCCTTGAGAATACCCTTTGAATAACATTCCATTTTTAAAATGTGCATTGAAAGCGCCACCCCACCCCTAATTCCATACTGGAAGACTGACTGAGCATATGCTAGATATACCATTCTACTTAGACCTTGTCTTTTAGTAAGCTCAAATTATAAAATTTGTGGATCTTAAATTTCATTTTGCTACACATACTATTTATATGCTCATTCCATCTTAAATGAGGGTCCAGAGTGACACCTAAATACTTTGTTTTGGTCACGTTTTCTAAAACGGGACAAGGGCAAGGCAGTTGATTACGATTGCTACCGTCTTGCCATACAGGCAATTTCCATTGTGTACTCTTACTGCATTTAATTGAAGTGTGATATCATCGGGTTGAGTTCTTGAGTTTGGTGAAAAGTCATATAAACGCTCTTCGAGTAATTTAGTGTCAACGCATTTCTAACAAGCCACACTCTCACACCAGCTAGTCCGATGTGGTTAAGGATATCACGTTGTCCCATGAAGTCTCGTAAAAACCAATGCAGTATCATCAGCATACGACAAAACTCTACATCCCTTGATAGGAAGACTTAATAGATCTTCTTCTTCTTCTTCTTTTCTTGACCCCCTCTGCCGTTACAGCGTAGGGGTACCAGCTCGCGTCCATCTCCTCCATGCAGTCCTATCCTCAGCCATTCTTCTCATATCTCTCATTGTCTTGCCTCTCTCCCTCCCCAATTCCTCCAGATAGCCTTCCCAGTTCATCCTAGGTCTACCTCTCCGTCTCTTTCCTTCCCTCCTAGCCTCCACCACTTCCTTTACTGGCGACATTCTTGCATTCTAGTGAGGTGTCCAAACCATTTGAGTTGCCTTTCTTTTATGTCTTCCATCAGTGCTCTTCTTCCCACTTCTCCTCTCACTCTCTCATTTCGCCATCTATCATGTCTTGTCTTTCCTATTGCTCTTCTGGGTACCTCATTTCTGCTGCAGTAACCTTACTCCAGTGTTTCTTGAGGGTACCCAGCTTTCACTGCCATAAATGAGAGTTGGAGCAAACACACAATAAATATTCTTTTCTTTGTCGTCATATTTAACTCTCTTTTGCCAACCACGGTGCTGTTCAGCTGGAAATATACATTCATTGCTTTTTTCACTCTGTTGCAATTTCTCATCTAGTTTTCCATCTGCACAGATAATTGCTCCCAGATACTCGTACTGGTCTACCTCATCCAGGGCCTTTCCTTTGCATGTTATTCCACAGCTCTCTCTCTCTCCCACCGCTACCCTCATAATCTTGCTTTTGCTCGTATTCACCTCCATTGATCTTCTTGAAAAACCTTTTCCCATTACGTCAACTGCCTTCTGGAGTTTCCTTGTACTGTCTTCCATCAGAACAATATCATCTGCGAATACCAAGGCCTGTAAGTCTAATGGTCTAAGATTTTTATGACCCACTTTCATTTTTGGGGTGTTTCTTTTGCAATACTTTAGTATGCTGTTCATAAGATTATAAAGAGCAGGGGGTGAGGCTTCTCCTTGTTTCATACCCTTTCTCATATCAAATTCACTTAATAGATCATTTATATAAACTAAAAATAAATCGGAGAAAGAACTGTACCCTGGGGTAAGCCGAATCCTGTTAAAGTTACTTTGCTCTCTTTCCATTCAGAGTTATAATTTGTATTCTGTTCCCCAAATAACCAGCAATGAGCTTCAAGACCGGACCACGAAATCCATATTTTTCAAGTTTTTCAAGCAGGTTGATGTGTGGGACAGTATCAAATGCTTTGGCTAAGTCCAGAAACACAGCCAAAGATTTTTTATTTGTGTTGAAATTAGATGTTATATCTTTTAAAAGTTCAGTCATGGCATCCTCAGTACTCTTATTTTCTTGGAAGGCATATTGATACTGGTTTATTAAATTGAACTTTTTTAAATATGAGACAACTGTTCTTTTATTATTTTTTCAAAACTTACTTATGAGACTTATTGGACGATAATTGCCTGGATTCTTCTTGTCCCCAGATTTATGCAATGGGATTATGTTTGCAATCTTAAAGTGACTTGGGAAATGTCCAGTTTCCATACATCTATTAAAAATTAATGTTAGGGGCTGAGCTATAAAAGTTGCTATTCTTTTTAACAAAAAAACTACTTAAATTATCAACCCAGAGGATGCACCATTTTTTAAATTATTCATTTGTTTTATAACTTCTTGTGAACTTGTAGGATGCATAAAAAAAGAGTTCACAAGGCGGAAATTAGAAACAGCAGTGGTTTCCAGATAAGGAAGATTTTCATTTTCTTTGAAGACTCTCTTCGCGTAAGACTTTCCCACATCTGAAAAATAATTATTTAGTAGTTCAGGATCAATACCAGGCAGAACTTTTTGGCGTTTACGTTTAATATTTCTTGAATGCAGTTCCATACCTTTTTAGTGTTCCCTTCACATGATTTTAATTTGTTCTTATAAAAGTCGATTTTTGCTGATTGATAAGTTTATTTAGTAAATTTCTATAGACTCTATAATTTTCTCTCAACGTGACATTAAAAGGTTGTTTTTCAAAGTATTATGCATTTGTTTCTTATTCTTATGAATTCACCAAGCCTGAACTTATCCATTCTTTAGAGGTCTAGATTTACTTTTCAACTTTATTTGATGAGTTGATAGTTATATAAGATAACAACTTTTTACGAATCGGTTAACTATATCATCCAAGTCAGTAGAGGCGTCCATATTAGAAAGTTCATCAACCCATGTTCCCCCTTCAAAAAATCAATGAGTTTGAAATAATTTTTTTTCTTTGTAATGATTTAAGTTGTTTGGTTTATTAGGTGCCTGTTTGTTATATTAATATGGAGAGTTATACAAAATGATCGGTTATAGAAGTTTCATGAATTATTCCTAGAATGTTTTCTTCCCCAATTTTCGGACCTTTGTAAAAAATGTGATCAATACAGGTTTCAGAATTATCATTTACTCGTTGGGCTTGTTTATGAACGACTTGAGACCGTTTATTTGCATTAAACTGATATATTCATTTGAAGTTTCACTGTTTTGTAATAGATCGATATTCAAGTCACCCAGCAAAATAATTTCTGTGTCTTATCAATGTCTCTCAGTTGCGTATCAAGATCAGATAAGAAAACATCAATGTCAGCGGCTGGAGATCTATACACTGCTATTAAATTTATAATTGAACCATTCATTGTAATCTTATTGAAAGAGTATCTGCTCCCTATTACATGAGTGATTTCATCGAATAATATACCATTTTTTATAAAAACAACATATACCATTACAGTTATTCAGATGACCTGGTTTACTTAGTGCAGTGAAACCATCTAAACTATAATCGAAGCTCTTATTCTATTTTTATCCATGTTTCTGATAAAACTATAATATCATAGTTTAGTTTACAATTTTGTAAAGTATAACAAAACTCATCAAAATATTTCCTATGCTTCTAATATTCATATGAATAACATTAATAAAATCATGGAACCATCATCAAACTGATCGGGGTAAAAATTAACTATGTCATCATTCTCAAACGTACTGTAACATTCCAGATCTATCAAATCATCGAAGCTATAATTATTGTTATTAGTCATATTTTTACGCCGCTGCTCCGCTATGAAGATTCCAACTATTTAAATTTGAAAATAAAGCTCATGTGAGATTGAGAGTGAAATCACTCGCCCGTTCTTGGTAAGATACAAACTTTATTAAAATATATCATAAGCTTCCAATATTGTCTTAAAACATAATACTGCTTTTATTTCAACTGAAAATTTAATTTTTGGCAATTGGATAGTTTTTAATTTCTAAAACATGACCAATAAACTATTGAAATATACCAAGTTATTGTAATATATTATGTTTCATTGAAAAAATGTGAAATATTTTATGTTTTATTGAAAAATTATTTAGTTTTATATAAAATTGTAGAAATATGATAAAATTCTCATGATTTATATTAGTTTATATATATGTAGTTGGTTTTATACTTGAAAGTATAACCTTCAATACAAACTACAATGATAAAATACAATAAAATTATATTATTAATAATAATATTTAATTAATATTATAATTATTTATATTATATAGGTACATAAATCAAATTGAAAAATATAAAAAACGTACATCTACATATCTATCAATCTTATGAGTTTTTCGTGACTATAATGACATTCACAACATTTATGGCAATTTGAAAAAAATCAATTAATAAATTACTTAAACTGTTTAAATGGAAAGCATAGCTGCTTATTTACTGCTGTGATCGTTATTATTGTTAATGCATTTTTCGTTTACAATAAATTATGAGTTTTAATCAAACAAATCTTGACAGTACATGCTGTTTGAATTTAAGGTAGGAAAGAATATGATTTAAGGAACTATCTCTATCTACATATGGAAAAAGTATTACAAATTTATGTCACGATCTTATGCAATATCACAGTATTCCAAGACAATTTTCCCAATTTACAAACAAATTTTGACACTAGATGCTGTTTGAATTTAAGGTAGGAAATAATATGATTTCCCTTAACTATCTCTATCTACATATGGAAAAAGTATTTCAAGTTTGTGTAACGATTTTTTGCAAAATCTTAGTACTGTATTTCAAGATACATTTTCTAAGTTGCTGAGTTGTTGAAAAATAGCAGGCACTTTTCATGGAAGCACTTGATAAGTGTGAATATATATTCCAATACGTCTGCATATTCCAATGATCATTGTACTGTATTGAGGAAACACTTTTGATTCAAATGCACAGGTTTTTCCCAATTTTACTATTAATGTTATATGTTGGTAATATATATTATATGTTGGTTATTATATACCGGTAGCCACAAATATTACATATACAATGCACTTAGCTCACTGTAAATCATGTTTGGGGGTTTGTAGTCTGTTTCAATGTCTGTGGAATGTGCGTTTTTAATAGAGAAAACTTAATTTTTCTGGTCCAAGATGAGTAAGCCACTGAGCATTTCCCTATGACTTTCTTCAAAGTCTATTTTTGACACATCACTGAAGAATTATTGTGAAACACCTTCCTAATATTCTGAGAATGTTTTTGAATTGTTATGCATTTGGAAACAGTTGCTGAACGATAACTATTAAACAAATTTTCTAAACAATCTTGAGTGTTGAGTGAAACGAGTCAACAGGAACTCATATTTTTTCATCCAGAAATTGTTCTTCGATGCTTAGAATTGACGGTGTAGAAAGTCTAACACCTGTTTGAAATGACTTCCAGTGTCCTTTTGCTTCCTTAATTTTTTGCTAACAAATCAATAGAGTATTGAATAGTTTTGTTGCATCTTCATACACCGAAAGGCTTTATATTCTTTTATTATTCTTTATTCATTATACAATAAGTACATTATCAAAATGATAGGGAGAGGAAAAATAAGGTAGTCTTGTGCTATTCCTCTCCCGAATTTAGATAACACTTAGTCCGAAATAGGATTTGGTTTAATAGGAAATAGTTTTCCTTGCCAAGAAAATTTACTGGATTTCTTGAAGTCGTGATTGTGAACCATTGGTCTATAAATCAATAATCCAAACAGTTGTTTTTATTCTGGTTTACAGCATTGAGAAGATAAATTTTTTAGCCCACGTTTCACATCATGTCCTAGAACATGAGTGAATGTTGGATCTCTCATAGTTTTGAAATGAGCTGGAGTAAGGTCATCTTGTGTAAGTTTCGGTGCCTACTTGAATAGTAACTATGGGTTGTAAGAGCTACGATAAACTGCTTAGAATCAGACGATCATTTATAAGTATTGTGCTGGTCGCAGGTTAAGACTAGTTAGTTCAAGATGGCAGGTTAGGTGATAGGAATGTCAAGATGGTTAGTGCAACACAGTAGAAGTGAATCACGTTTAATTTACACAAGTATGTAAGTAACCTAGCAATATACAGAGTGTCCCACGAAAGGTGTAACAGCTGGAGACCATAGAAACTACATGGAATTTGCAATAAAAAATGCAAAGTAACATATCGACCTTAGTTTCAGGATATATCGATTTTTCGATATCTTTCAAAAACTTCTATTACTAGAAAACTATCAGTCAAAATCTGATTCTAAGTATTTAGTTGGAAAAAAGAAGAAATTTTCAATAAGATTCATTTAACTCCTTCCTTAGTTTGACGTTTTTGAACTTTTTGTGAGCTATCAAAGGTGAAAAAATTCATTTGTCGAGTTCAAAGGTAAATTTCAAACAGTTTGAACGCTCATAAAAAGTTCAAAAACGTCCAACAAAGGTAAAAATTGTATGAATCTTATTGTAAATTTCTTCCTTTTTCCAACTATATCCTTAGTGGGGTTTCACACCAAAGCTGGGTCGGGCAAAGCCGAGTGGAATCCGCGTGCGCGCCAACTATGCAGGATTTAGTCAGGAGCATTCAAATCAACGCCGAGCCGAGCCGAGCGGATTTGTGTAGTCGGCTTGACGCCCAACTCGAGCGTTTTCGGCCAAGCGGATTCTGCCTTCTTTCAGTTTAGTTCGACTTATCACGTAGTGAGTTGCGCAGTATTTGTATTGTCAACTAAAAAATGTCTCGGCGTCGTATCGATCCCGCCCGCCACGGCTCGGCCCAGCTTTGGTGTGAAATCCACCTTAGAATTGAATTTCGACTTATAGTTTTTTAGTTATTGACGTTTTTAAAAAGTATCGAGAATCTATATATCTCGAAAACTGAGGTCGTTGTAAGAAAATTTTACCGACCATTTTTGTTGCAAATTGATGGTGAATATATGGTCTCGGCTGTTACACTTTCCATGGACACCCTGTATAATCAATGAGAGCTTATCGGAGCTTGCGGCAGAAGGGCAGAGTAGAAGAGTATGTCATTCAATTTACATTAGTATGCAAGTAAAATAGCGCAATAGCAATGTATCAATAAGATAAAGTTTACCGGTGCTTGCGGCAGAAGGGCAGAGTAGAAGA
>NW_024091427.1:0-21151 GCF_014356525.2 Nilaparvata lugens
AATATCCATATATTTACTAATGATATTTTCAAAAAAAAAAATTATTCAAAGGGAATTTTTCCAGTCTCACAATGTTTTATTGTCAGTTTTTATAGTCAGTTTTTCTCAATTATGTTGTTAATTAAGATGGATATTGAAAAATTTCAGGAGTCTTTCCTTATTCTTCTCATCAAAATAAATTAATTGAAAGAGAAAATAATTTTTTTTATTTTTTTCAATTAGAAAATTTTTTTATAATTTCCAAATATTCTACCAATTAACACCATTCTTATAAGAGTTATCAAAAAATTCCAAGGAACTTTTCTTCTTCTGCGGTCAGAATACATAATATCCATATTCCTTTTGAAGATATTTCCAAAAAAAAATTATTCAGATGAAATTTTTTCAGTCTTACAATGTGAGTCAGTTTTTTGCTATATCTCGTTAATTAAGATAGATATCGAAAAATGTCAAGGGACATTTTTTCTTATTCTTCCCATCAAAATACATTGATTATGTTGGAAAATAATCTTTTTTAATCGAAAATGATTTTTTATAATTCCCAAATATTTATCAATAAACACCATTATTATTATCATAGTTATCAAGAAATGTCGGAGGACATTTCTTATTCTTCCCATCAAAATACATCAATTATGATGGGGAATAATTTTTTAATTTTTCTTAATTAAAAATAATTTCCAAATATTTTACCCATTAACACCCTTCTTATTAGAGTTATCAAAAAATGTCAAAAGACTTTTCTTGCTCTGTGGTCAAGATATATGATTCCTATATATTTGATAGGGTATTTTCAGGTATTTTTGTAAATTTTGGGAATTTCTGGGGCTGTTGGTTGGGGTGGTGGGGTGAGGTTGTACGTGTGGGTGGTGAGTGTGAGTGTGGAAGGGCCCTTTGTAAACAAGGTTTGGGTGGTCCAGCTTAGGTTTGGTGACCTTGAATGGTGGAAACAAGGTCAAGGTTGTCCCAAAATGCCCCTTTTCTCTCCACTTAAGTATCTTATATTATTTTTCTGGTTTTTGAACTTGGATTTCTTCTGTATGTTTAACCCTGCATTTTAAGTGTGAGAATCAAACCTGTATTGCTTGAACTTGCTAACTTGTTGCTTAGTTGTCAAAATTAGAGCAATTTTCTTGCATTTTTCAAATGCAGTTCCAATTTCATGTCGAAAATGCCATTGTATTTGAAAACTGTAGGAGCATCAACCTTTTTGCAGCTTTGGCTTTTCCACTGGAAGTTAAGCAGCTCAACACTCGTGGAGGGGGAATAATTTTCAGTTAGAGGGCCATAGTTCAAATGTAGATGTAATTGGAAAAACATCATGTAATGGTGTGCAAGCCTCGGTCCTCTGAATAAGAAATGGTCTTTCATTTCCATTTCCATAGGAAATGGTCCCATTCAGAGGACCAAGGCTTGCACACCATTACATGATGTTTTTCCGATTACATCTCAATTAGAACTGCGGCCCTCTCACTGAAAATTATCCCCCCTCCACGAGCATTGAGCATAACTTCCAGTGGAGAATCCAAATTGTTAAGTTTTGAGCAATTTTTATCTAGTTGAATAGGAAACCAAATTTTATAGAGTTAGTAGTAGTAGAATCAGGAAAATTTGTGTGTGTGTGAGTTCAAGTATACTAAGTTTTATTGAAGTGTATGTGAGTGTTCTGAAGAGTCCAAGTTTGAATATTGTTGAAATGGTGAGTGTCGAGCTTTTGTGTTCTCTTATCAAGCTCAAAATTTGATTTCATAGAATGACCGAGGTCCAAATTAAAATGCAGCAAGTTAGCAGGTTAGTAGGAGTAAAATGAGAGTACTGGAGAAAAGCTGTCCCAAGCTTGCTCAAAGCTGGCTGCCCCAAATCTGATTCTTGGTTCTAACCTTGCCCTATCCAATGTAATCTGAACTAACTCAACCTAGCCATACCCCCAATCTCACAATAAACCCCAAATGAAGATTCCTATTCCCACTTTTCTGGAAAAAACTAGATCCAGTTTTTTTTTATTTCTTGAATAACTAAAAAACCGTTAATTTTACAAAAAAAATTACAAGAATAACTTTTTCCAGTGAATCCAATTAAGAATCCATTGACACTCCATTTTCAAGATTGAACAAAAAATGAGGATCAGTCCCACTCTTATTTAAAAAGTAGATCCAATTTCTTGAACAATCAATTTTACAAGAATAACTTTTTACAGTAAATCTAATAACAAATCCATTTGTTAAAATTGAACAGGAAATAAGGATCAGTCCCACTTTATGGAAAATATGAGTATAGTACTCACACACCATATATTCAACAGACATTCTATTACAATGATGAAATTCAAATAAGTTACAAATTCAAATTAGAAACAAGAAGATATTTATGAACTTCCAAGTGGAAGTTTTCTTATAATTGAAGGTGAAATCAAAGTGAAAGATGAGGATGATGTAGAAACCAAAGACTATTTGCTTATCAATAATGGAGTTGCATACCTATTTGATGTGATTACATATGAATTGGGAGGGGTTGAGGTTGATTGCACATGTAATGTGGGATTGACAACAACCATGAAAAACTATGTACATCAATCAAAACTCAATGAAAAAATTATGGAGAATGCAGGATGGAAGTTGAATGGATGGAAAAGTTGAGATGAATTCTGCTTTTGCATTCCTTTGGATATGTGGTTAGGTAAAATGGAAGATTATAGAAAAGTTCTATCAAATGTTCGTCAGGGAATTGTTCTATTAAGATCATCATCAGACTTGGATTGTATTGAATCAGAGACTGCAAAATCAGTGAAAATTGATATTACAAAACAACAATGGAAAGTAACCTACATACATGCTCCTGACACTGTTTGTCTTGATTTGCTGAGTTTAACATAATATAGTGATATACCAATTAGCATTCTATTCAGGTCATGGGAATCGCATGAATTTCCACAATTACCTGAAACTACCAATCTTCAATGGACAGTTAAGACAACTTCGAACATATTAAAACCCGATTCATTATTCTTGGATTTCAAAAGAATAGGAAAAATTTTATAACTGCAACAGGTCACATAATTTCTGTAATCTGGACAATGTCAATCTCTATTTAAATGCTCAATCATTCCCCTATGAAAATATTGCTGGTAATAAACATTTATTATATCACATGTTCTCTGAATTCCAAAATGAATACTATCCTTATAACAGCAGTACATCAATTGAGTATAAAACATTTGATTAATATGCACCATTGGTTGTTATAGACTGTAGTAAGCAAAATGAACTATTGTAATCTGGAGCAATAGACATAAAGTTGACATTGGAAACAACAGATAATTTCTCAGCAAAAACCAGTGCCTACTGTTTAATCCTCTATGATAATGAGTTTGAATACAGTAGAAGCTCTCTTAACCAACCTCAGATCAACTGCCTGTCGGATTAACCGACTGTTCCCAGGAATATACAAACTTCCGCTGCTGCTGCGATAACGATCCAAAAATAACTTTCATGTTTCAACAGGTCGAACATATGATTCCATAGCAAGTCAAAATTCAGTCAGTTGCTCTCAATATCATGTGCGGGCAGTTTCTAGTGTGCTAACTGTGTTTGCAAACTTTGATATTTAACAGTTTTTGATACTGTAATTGTTTATGTGATTGACTTTGTTAGTGTAAAGTACAGTAGTGTAAAATGAGTGGTGTTGAATGTAAGAGACTGGTTGTGACGATGGAACAAAAACTAAAAGCAATAGAATGGCTTGATAAAGGGGAATCTGTTAAAAGCATTAGCGATGAACTTGGTGTCAGTGTTCATCAAGGGACATGGAAGATCATAAGGACTATTGGGTGAGTAATGGCTACAGTAGTTTTAAAAGTTTAGGAGAAATTTTTAGAAGCTTTTTTTCACGTGTTTGAATGATTTTAACACCTATTACAACTATTTACAATTTTATTTGGTTCAACCGACCTTTTTCGTTATCCGACCACGGTCTGGTCCCGTAGGGGTCGGTTAAGAGAGCTTCTACTGTATACACCACTCAGTGGAACAGTTAAAAGATTATTATGAATTTGAAAAAAGTCTTATATAAAATAACAAAAATTTGCTTAAAAACTAGACAACATTCAAATCAAAATTATTAATTTCCCAACCACTTCCACACTTTTCAAATGTATCAATATTTCACCTTCAGCATCATCCCATTGATTACTAAACTCCTTTATATTATCATTAATTTGTAGAATTGTTCTCGTCCTCCCATAGAATGATCTCCCACCATTCTCTTCATATATAATTTCTCAGCAACATACCATTTTATATTATTTTCCAATTTATCAGCTTCTTTCAAAACACAATTAGTGTTAGATATTCAAATACTGACTGTGATGATATAGTGTCAAATTTGTGCCATCTATATTACCTTAGATTCTTCAAATAAATTATTTCATCAAAGTGGAATAGGGTTCTTGGTCTGGGTAACCAAACCTACATTTTTTTCTGGGTGTATTCACCTACATCTACAATTTCTTTCAGGGTGTACTCACCTAAACCTAAGACTCCCCACCTATATCAATTACATTTTTTTCATACCATTCTTCAAAAGAGATTCCAGAAGAGAGTGAGAATTGTTGGATGAGGTTTGGATCAGTCATATACTTCCACTCTTTTCCAGTATTGAGATTGATTTTCGGTATGAAAGTTGCAGCTGATGGTATGCATTGTAAAAAATAGAAAAAATTCTTAATCAAATTCTTGATATCAACATTAATATCACTAATATTATCTTTATCATACAAATATCCAAATTTATCAAGACTCATGATCTATTTTCATAATAAATGTTTAATACAACCTGAGGGAAAGTGAGTTTTCAAGTACGATAGTTCAAACACAGATGGTAGTTCAAACTCAGCTGGTTAAAGTCAGAGGGTCACCCACTCTGTGATTCTGTGTGCTTGTTGCTCAGTTCCAGAGAAAGTTGAGTTAGGTTAGAAAGGGTGACTGATCCCTTGTCAAATGGATTCACTAAAAATAATTATTCTTGTAGCTTTTTGATAAAATTAACAGTTTCTTAGTTATTCAAGAAATGAAAAAAAGCTGGATCTACTTTTTCCATAAGAGTGGGACTGATCCTTATTTTCTGTTCAATCTTGACAACAAGATTTTTTATTAGATTTACTGGAGAAATCTATTCTTATAAATTATTGGTCTCTTAGTTATTCAAGAAATGGATCCAATTTTTCTATAAGATTGGGACTGATCCTTATTTTCTGTTCAATCTCAAAAATGGGGTGTCAATGGATTTGTAATTAGATTTACTGGAAAAAGTTATTCTTGTATTTTTTTTGTAAAATTAATGGTTTCTTAGTTAATCAAGAAATAAAAGAAAAGCTGGATCTAGTTTTTACTAAAGAAGTGGGAATATGGATCTCAATTTGAGGTTTATTGTGAGATTAGGGGTATAGCTAGGTTAAGTTAGCTCAGATTAAATTGCATTGGGCAAGGTTAGAACCAAGAATCAGATTTGGGGGCACCCTTGAGCCAGCTTTGGGGCAGTCTTTTTCAGTACTCTCATTTTACCCCTACTCAGGTTCCCAAAATGTATAGATTATAAATTGAGGATGTCTTCTTTACCTGAATCGATTGCTGAATAACTCCGATCTGTTCGAAAATTTGACATGTTACCTGACTTTCATCAATTCGTTCCACCTATTCAGAGCTCAATAACCTGAAGTTATTTTCTTTTTAGCATTTTTCCTTGAAGTTCCTGGCTTGTGGTTGCTAGTTGCTAAAATAGGTGACAATTGAATAATGATGATAATCTGTGCATTTGAATGAACGAATCCACTAAAGCTCCCAACCAATCAATAGAGATTTGATAGCATAATTTTGGTAAATATTATAGAAGAGAAGAAATACCTTCTCCGTTTACATAGGTGGGCAGCGGTGGTGGAGACTGCAAGAAGTCTATCGAACCACATGTATTTTTATATATTTCATATTTTGGATGATTAATCAAGTCATGAGACAAAGATATCACCGGTTACAGAGATGATGTCAGGTGTGTTGTAGGGTTAAAAATACCTCCACCGGTTACATAACCATAATATTATATTAACAGTTTCATCATATCATGTGTGAGCAAGCAGAGCAGGAAGAAAACATCAATAGAAAAAAAACTCTCACAGAATGATCTATTTCAAGTTGAACTAGAACTTTATTCTCAAAAGTTGGAACACAATAAGTCCCATAGTATTCAATTCAAAACATTATTTCTTGTTGAAATCAAATGAGTTGGAAGAATTTAAGTATAATATTATAATAAACAGGAAGGATACTACTCCTTTGGACGATTTCCTTTCAGAACAGCATGAAATAAATCTCTATATTCGTTTTTAGTCCATGACTCCTGGAAATGATAAGCACAAATTTCAAGTAAAAAGCATTGATTTCTGTTCAATTATTTTATGTATCATATACGAGTATATGAACCTCACAGAAGGAGTATATTCACAAACCTCAGTGATGAGGGTGAAGTCTCTACTTGACCAGGTTTATTTTGTCTATGTATGCAAATCGTTTAACAGATTTGATGAACAGATTTTCATGAGATTTTGAACAAATGTTCCTTTGTTTGCATGTATTGTGCGTCATCGTGTGTGTGAGTTTTTCTGTCTTTCTTTTTCAAAGGATGGTATGAAGAGAAAGAAGTCTCTTCCAATCTCTGATAATAAATAATCATTTTATTTTTTCAAGAGTCTTAGCTCATTGAAATTGATTGTACATTCACATCAATTAAAAGAAATAATGGAAGAGTAATGCTATAACAAACAAAAATCCTCAAAATGAACAAATAACAACATAGCGACAACGAAACTTATATGATAAATAATATACAATAATAACAGATGTAGGCTCCATAAATTGGATATTTCAACACATGCAACCACAATAGATAGTAAATACTGTGAAAATAATCCTCCTGCAAATCCTGTAATGGCCCTAAATACCTCAGAATATAGTACACCATCTTAAAGCATCCACCATGAACTTGTAATGTCTCCAATTCTATCCAAAGAAACATTTGAAAGGAGAATAATTACTCTATTATCATGTTCAACAATATTATTTGTATACTTTGACAAGGAATGTTGTCTCACATCAGGATACAGAGGGTACCTGACTAGAAAAATTTCATCCTCTCACACATTGCTGATTGGACAGTGCTTGTCACAGGCTAAGTAAACTCCTTTTTCCTTTAAATACAGATAAAATTGTCACGATGTATATCGTAACTAGTGAGGGGAATTGAGTCTAGGGCTTGTTCTAAAGATGCTTGGTTATCTCTTGATGAAATAGCAGAGTCCAATGAGCAGCCCAGCCGCTGGGCTAGCGCTCAGCAGTGCTGCGCATCCTTACTACCTTCCCTCTCGGCCACTGAGGGAGGCTCGTGAAGGGCTAGTAGGAGCTCAGTCTAGTGCGGGTGTCCAGTGTGAGCGGTCGACAGGAGAGTGAAGGAAGCAGCACGCAGCTAGCAACATAGTACATCTCGTATCCTGAGTGTACTCCGATTCCTTCGACTACTAGGAGATGTGTCTGAGGTTGACGGGGGTTAATTGAAGACACTGGAAGCTCCGAGATTCAGCACTCACTTGGGCGAGTGTTGTTTGACCATTTCGAAAACTTTGGGAAGCAACCTGCCTGTTTCGACCAGTAGCGACACGTCAGGTTTTGGCTAAAACCTCACTAGACCCTGGTACATCATCGCGGGAACCAGGAAGGGTAAGAGGACCTCGAGTGAGGCTTGAGGAAGCCTTTCTTGATCCCGAGACGTGATCTTGACTGCAGGAAATAGCCTGTGCCTGAGGTTAGGGACCCGGTGAATAGCATCAACGGCGAGTGTAAGGGACTCTCCTACCTTGCTATTTCCAACAGGAAAAGCGGGAGGACCTCGAGTAAGGCTTGGGAAAGCCTTTCTCGATCCCGAGACGTGATCTTGACTGCAGGAAATAGCCTGTGCCCGAGTTTAGGGACCCAATGACTAGAGGTGAAGCCCGTTGCACAGGCTTCTACAGCTTTCTACTTCGTCTTCGAACAGCAGGAGACCTCGAGAAAGCCTTGACCTCGAGTAAGGCCTCAGAAGTCCTTCTCAACCCCGAGACGTGATCCTGACTGCAGGAAATAGCCGGTGCCCGAGGTTAGGGACCCGGTGAATAAAGGTGAGGCCTGGTGCACGGGCTCTATAGCTTGCTGATTCGCCTTCGATAGCAGGAGGACCTGGAGTAAGGCTTGGGAAGGCCTTTCTCGACCCGAGACGTGATCCTGACCGCAGGAAATACCCGGTGCCTGAGGTTAGGGCCCGGTGACCAGAGGTGAAGCCTGGTGCGCGGGCTCCTATAGCTTGCTGATTCGCCTTTGAATAGCAGGAGGACCTCGAGAAAGGCTTGGGAAGGCCTTTCTCGACTCTGTGACATGATCCTGACCCCAGGAAAACACCCACTGCCCGAGGTAAGGGACCTGGTGACCGACCACTGCAACCAGTTCCAAGGCTCTCAAACCCTGCTATTTTGATTCCTAATAGCAGGAGGACATCTAGTGGCAATCGGGAACGTTACTCCTGTAACAGGGACTCCCCTCACAGCAGATCCAGAACCTTCCTGTTCCTCTCACTCCATGCCCAACCCTGTTATGCAGTGCGAAAGCACGGCCCCTCTTACCTAAGAGAGGAAAGCATTTCTCCAAGGTGCTCAAGACCCTGTTTCAACCCCCGACTCGAACGAGGGTGGTTGACGGATGCCCCACCAAGCCTCCCGTCCCCGACTGGGGTGGGCCTCAGCTGAGGCCCGTCCCCGCTGAGGCCCACCCCAGTCGGGGACTGAGTCTAGCCGGCCAGAGCAACACTGGGAATTCGGTAGAAGAAGGTGTGGGCAAAAATCTACTTAGAAAATACACTTACAGTTGCCAAACGCAGCTGAGTTATGCATCTCACCCATGAAAGCAACAATTGCCAAACTGTTCGCCCAAAATGAAGTTCGGATTAATCTCATAAGAAAGGACTTGATTTTGAATTGATTGTATGCTCCAAATCTGCAGCATAGAGTGCTGTACTATGCTCAAGAGATATTCCTCACTCCATTCATCTCAAAATTGTTGATAGATTCTCACAATGATTCCAATCAATCATGACTGAAGTGGAAGAAAATTGTTGTTGCAATAGACCCAGTTGAGCTTGTTTCTGCTTCCATGGAGCTGGTCACTAGACAAGATAATTGACCATTCCAAATATATGTTTGGGTACCAGGCCGGCCCCAGGGGGGCGGACCGGGCGGCCGCACAGGGCGGCAGATTTTTGGGGGCGGCAATTTCAAGGAATGGAAAATTTTTAAATGCAAATAAATAATAAATTCAATGTGAATAGTGAAATTTCATAAGAAGCTTTTCCAAACTCAAGCTAATGAAGACATTATCTAAGATCAACAATGTCCCAGGAATGTCTGAGTGGTCTAGCGAACATAAAATAGCTCAGTCCCTAGATCTTGAAGAACTAGAGAAGGAATTTTTCTATGCAAAGGTCAGACGAGTTCTACTTAATTGAACAAGTGTGTTGAACAAACTCGTGTTGTAGCAATTGTAGTTTTGATTACTTAGCAAGTTGAATAGGCCTAATACTCTGTTGCAGTCTCATGATTTGGAACTACCATCTTAATTATGTTTTCTTATTGTGTACCATATCTGTTCCGAACATAAAAATTGTTTAATCAGATATTTTGTGTTACTGTTCTAGTCCAGTCAATTAAATATTATAGAATGAAAAGTTTGGAACACAATTCCAACTACAGCTCTTTTAAGGATAGTAAGAGGATTAATATATCAAAAGTCCTCACCCCTACCTCATGTGCTAAAGGAGTGGAGGTGGTTTGAAAGTACCATTTTTTTATTTTTCTCATATATCTCGGAAACTATGCATCTTATAAACATTTGTACACTGTACGAAATTAAAGCTCACAAAATTACAAACAAGTTTTGTTCTCTACATTTTCTTCATATCTCTCATAGTTTCTGAGATATCCGCTCTTGAGGTGAGACATTTTTTGAAAAAACACTTCTGCCTCATTGAATCATCTTTCATTCATGTATGATTCGACTATTTCAAGCATTCCTATACGACTGTTGCAGCAGTTTCAGTTTTGAATGTCTTGTTTGGTAGAAGTTTAGAAACACCCCCTGTGTTCAGTTCCACAGACGTTTCAATAGGTACTCAATATGGATGTTCATACTGAAGCACACTCCAATTTTTTGATCACAGAATAGTGTATATTCGAAAAAAGTCACTTGTTGCAAATCTTGATATTTGATTCTCAAACATAAAACTGCTGCAACAGTCATAAGTTGTTACAAGAGTTATTATGGGAATGCGTGAAATAGTCAAATTATACATAAATCGACAACGTTATCAATCTTCGTAGAAGACAATTGGGCCAAGTTTTGCGGGTCGAAACTGATGGAGCATATGCTGCCTCCCTCTCTCTCTCGTGGGGTCTCCGCGACATGTCCTGTGGTTGTTGATTGGCCGGTGTCGTAGCTACATAGTTTTGGGGGTGGTCGCTGAAGTAGGAGATTTGCGAGTTAGCTGGCGACTGGTTCATGGTGATGTTATTATGGAATACTTCGAGTAAATAGCCAAATGTGTTGCCAAGTCTCAGGAATATTAAAATGGATTCAGTGATAGTGCCTATTCTGGATAAAATTGTGTGGTGTTAAAAATTTCAAGTGTCATGTACATATATTACAAAAGACCTTCGAGTGCTACAGGTACGCTTATCAACATAGACAGATTACGCTAATATAGTTCTTAAAATTTTAGGTAGGTTTTATCTTCCTTACTAGTAGCTATGCGATTATATTTCAAATAATCTATACCCCTGGTCAGCATACAATATCTAGATTCAAAAAATCAAAATCAAAATTTTACTATAGATTTTTATGGAAATTTCCATCCAATCTTTTCTCTATTATGAGAATTATGTTATCAAACTCGTGTGATACAGTTTGTCTATATTTATGCAGCTTGAAAAATTTTAATTTGTAGAGCAACTCAATTATTTTAGCCAGAAACTTACTATAGATCATCAGATATATCTTGTCGATCGACTTCAGATTATACTTCTTGCAGTTTACAGTTTTATCAATAATTTCATTAATCATGATAGTGAGATTGGTAGGTAAGCTTTTCATCACGCTCCACTGGTTGGGTGCCATATTATGTGAAGTTGTTAATTGTAAATCCTTTACAGATAATACGATGTTTCTGATATTTATAAGAGCAGTCTCTAAATTCCCTCTTTTGCGAATAAATTCACAAAAAATTAAGGCCGTCCGGCTCGCAAAATTACTGGGTTCAAACCTCAGCTCTAGCTCAGTGGTAGAAACATGAATTTTATAAATACAAATAATCACCATAAGGTTCAGTGACCGGTGATTGGTAATTCTTACCGCTGCTTCTATGAAGTTCTTGAAGAATACCATACGGAAAATAAAAGAATATTTGATGACTGATTATCAGTAACCATGCATCACTAGAGAATAATAAGGACCAACTATAGTTGTTTCTAGTTGATTCTTAAAACGCTCGTCGCGAATACAAGTATTCACCAATATACCCTTCCAAAATTCCTTAGAACTTACAACGCCAGTTCTGGAAGCTCTCTGGATCCTTATATGATATAACTGGAACCTTATTAATATAATTTCTTAATATACTTATTCTGGTATATGAGATGAATATCATCAAAGGATGATAATATTGAGTGCTCTGAATAAGATTAATATCACTTGATTCAATAATTTTAAGTGCTGCTAAATTTGTTGATATTAAAACAGCTCAAACTGTATATCACGAGATGAACTAGGATAAAATAACTTCTACGATTTGTATGCTGACTAAAACCAAAATATATTCCCATAAAAAAGATATGCATAAAATATCGATATATCTATAATTCACTTAAATAATCTATTTCTAAAATCTGAATAATTATCACAGGCTTTGCTAATACTCCAATAATGAGTTTCCAATTCATAAATATATTATATTTAATACTGGTACTTATACTTCCAATCAATATAAAATTCTGCAAATAAAAACCTGTTCGGTCTATAAGTTTGATATGATGTACTTTGTTCAATTAACAAAATTATAATTAATAATTAATATTCAAACATGAGATCTCAGGGATTTATATGAATTCGGCTGTGCATGGAAGTAAGCTTCCTACATGTATTAAATAAATTCATAAATGTTCTTATGGACTATGTGATATTGTTCAACACGTGGTGACTTTTTTTTTAATTCAATTAATTGGAATAGCGCTTTTTTATTAATTACCCCACTGAACGTAGAAAAAACGAGCTCGTTGAATTATCACTCACTGAATTGAAGTTCTAGACGTTCTCGTGGATCGAATTAATTATTTCCAATAATTAATTAGGTAGGCTCCTTTTCGTCACTGCTGGGCTAACGCGTGATCCAGATTTTTATAAGTTTCTTTCGAATTAAAGCTATTTTTATGGGAATCTTTACAAATTACGAACTCCTTGACAGCACTGAGTTCACAGATAATTAACATTCAATACAAATACATTACATTTAAAAAAGGGTTTGGCTTAATAGTTCATTAAAAATTTTTAAAAGGAAGAAGAAAAAACCCTAAACTCCATGTGCATCCTCTCGGGTCGGGATCTTAAGCCAGAAGAAGAAGGTTTTCAAAAAAATTTGTCTCTTCCATGAATAATTCTGTAAGCTACTCTCTGATTGGCCTTCAATTTAATAGACTCAATACAATTGGTTGCCTTGGGAATCAGGGCTTCCTCGGCTTTATAATAGAAAAAATTAAATAAAAAAGAATTCTTATACAAATGTATGGAGTGTTTATCTTAAATTGATTTCATAAATAAATCCTAACATGCGATGTTACTACATTCAGTCTTTATATGAGTTTTGTATACTCTTGATTTATCATGCTTTTTTAGATTATAATAAATATTTATACAAAAATAATGGGTGTTCGTATTTCTACACATCGACTTCCTATAGTATACATAATATATCCTTTATGAGTAAATTTTATATAATTCAACCTGTCATATGGGTTGATCGAATAATCAGCTGGTTCGCTCGGTATTGATTCTAATAATTATCGATTTATCCAAGATCGACTAATTCTTTTCAAAATGTAAACAAGTAACTCTAACCTCAATGTTCATGCATTTTATTTTTTATAATCCGCCAATAATAAGTAAGCCGCTTTATAACTTTTTGATCTTACCAATGGGTTCTCATAATTATTAAATCACAATTATACATGTTTTCTTATCATTGTTGATAATGCTATTACTCCTAATCGCTAATAATACTTGATTTGAGTTGATTTATCCTTTGACTAGGTCTAACCTTCTTTCCAATTTTATAGTTCTATTATATTTCATTGGTTCATTTTAAAATATTTGGTGGTATTAATTTACCACGTGACATACTGTAATTGAGTATTGATTCAAACTTTATAATCCCATTCTTGACCTTATCCTCCTGACAACATAAATTCTCCCCTCACTTGCTCTACCACGACGTGCCGCTTTCACCGCAGGAATCCAAATCAATTCGTACTTATCAAACTTCATTTTAAATTTCTTAAACACTTCCTTATCATAAACAAATGTTTCGAACAGTAAGAATAAATCATAATTTTTGAGAAAGCAGAAAAAGGTGTTGTTGAATTTATTTACAATTCCTGCCACATCATACGCCAATATACTAATCGCTAATGCATCGTTCTCCTTCTTATTCATGTGCTCAGGGTATTCATTTCTTATTCTGTTTCTAATTGGCGGGCTCTATATCTCCTGAGGGATGAAGAAAATTCGTGATATTGAGATTACTGTTTCGGGGTTGCCTCTGAAGGTTCTCTCCTTTCCTCTTGTTTCGACCATTTTCATCAGGTTCATAATTTTTCTCTGGTTGGCGATCTTCCTTCAGTAGACGGCTTTCCTCTGGCTTCCTGTTGTACTCCGTGTTCAAGACATCATATCTCATAAACTTCCCATCCACAACCAAAGCACTTCTTCTCATTTTAACACTATGCGTATCACTGAGTCGTTTTCGAATTTCATTCAGTTCTCTTCGCCTCTCTCTTGTCTCTTTATCTTGGTCTTCACTAACGAAAATCTTCGAATTTTTTAATTTACAACAGTTTCTCAAAATACTATTTTTTTACATCCCGAGACAAGCGATAGGATTGTAGGATTGATAATTGGTCTTGTCTTGGAATCCGATTTTCTTCCCAGTCTTCTAACAGCGTTTATATCACTTGCTTTAATTTCAATTTTCATTACTTCATTGCATATGTCCATAATCTTTCTCATTACCTGATCTCCGTCCTCGCCAGCAGACTCAATAACTCCATAGAAAATCAAATTGTTTTCCCTCTTCAAATTGTTCATTAAATGACTTTGGTTTTGTAAGACACGCTTCAATTTTGCTATTCTGTTCCGATATGATAGTTTTCAAATTTAACTCATTTATTTGCTGCTTTATGACTTGCTTAGTACTTTTGATAATTTCGCTCTTGAATTTTTCGAGAATCCCTGTTAAACTCTCCATATTTACGGCAATTATGAATATAACTGTCAAAGAAAATGCAGTGAATAAGCTTCTACTCAACTCTAACGGTGGACGACCGAAATCGATTGAATTGTTTGTGTAAGGATCGAAACAAATGCAACAGTTGAGCTTCTGACCCACTGTCTCATATCTCTTATCAAAAGGTAGGCAATTCCGTTAGGTACCAAAAATTATTGAGGCAGGTCAGTGATTATTACTGTGTCTTACGAACAGACGGCTCACCGAGGAGTCGAAAAATAATAGGCAACGTTACAGAGCAGTCCTTCATACAGTACGGGCCAAATTTGGGGGTATTTTCACTGAAACAGTTGGTATAATTGCGCCGAAATCAAGTAAATAATATACTCACACAAACGCAGAAATAATAGGAGTGATAAGAGATTGAAGCTTGTCTTCAATGCAAACAACGCAAGAGCCTGGCTTGAAGAAACGATTTTGATTTATTAATATCCGTAAAACTTACTTGCAATCCGAATATATTGATTCTTAGAATAATGTTCCTACTTTTTCGCACCATGACTATCACACACAGAACACAATTAGACCACACTTTGTATTAAAAAACTGTAAAAATTGAAGAGCTCCAAATACCAAGAACAATCACAAGCAAGACAGGCTTGCCAACCCCCAGTTTTAATATAATATAGATTATCCCCTCCATTTGAAGAATAGAAGTTTAGATAGATAGATAATGAGGGTATTAGTGATTCTCTGATATTACGATATACATTCAGGAAGCCCTATCAAATGATTAATTGAAAGATAGTGATCAACCTACCATGTCTTCCTCTGGATTATGATCAAACAACATGCAATAACGAAGAATAATATCTTGCAAATCGATTTCACTTCGAGCTATTAATATGTATCTATGGGCGTTGGTATTGAAAGAATTCTCCTTTATTCCCAAATTGAACTCCTCAGCCAAATACTCATAAGATTTGGCAGCATATCTCACTGCAACATAATGTTATCATTCAGATCATTCATGAAACAATCAATTTTAACATTGGCCGTTTCCACCAATTAATTGTCAGCCGCAAATATGAATATTAATAGCCTCCGATTGGTTGATGAAAATTAGCCAACTCTGAGTATAATATGAAGGAGAAGGAGAGAAAGAAGAAGAAGCCTATAATATCATTAATATATCGACAGAATGACGTATAACATTTCAGAAAAAATATATACCTATGTGGAAATAGTAGTTATTCATACAACAGCTTTATGATAGGGGTCTTTGACTGAGTATTGTATGAATAAATAGTCTGAATAGTATACTATTGTAGTATTGGAAAGCACGAGTTTGATGTGGAGTTAAGACACAAAATTGAAAGTGAGAGAGTGTAGTGAGCGAACGTGTGTCTTAAAAATCTCACAAGTGCTTCAAATACCATATAAAACTGTTGTATACACTATTTTATCTACGACCACTCTAACAAAGTACATCAGGGTATCGAATCCCTGACTTGTTAGGTTGAACCATAGACAAGAAATATACGTCATTCTTATGCTTATCCTTTATCTATGGTTGAACTTAGAAATCAACTAACTGGCCTATGTGGCTGGGAATGGGAAATGATTGCCAGCTAGGTAAGCAGGCTTTTTGGATATAAGCAGAGAGCTCGATATGCAACGTTACTAACAGCCAACACTGCTAGAGCACATAACCCATAAATAGATCTTAGACCAGTTATAGAATAGACAGACTGGGAAGTCTAGCCTTTGAAGCCAACATCTACTGCCATATCGCCCTATCCTGACGTCGGCATCGGATAGATTTCAGATTGTGTCTATTTAAGATGGAAGTAAATTACTATTTATGAGAACGGTAAACTCCCGCTGCGCTTCCCCTGAAATAGACACAATTTGCTATGGAAAACAATGTAACAAACTCCACAGAAAAGTTCTCTATACGATGATGACGTCAGGATGGGGCGGTATGGCAGTAGATGTTGACTTCATCCACTTTCAGGATTAATATGTAGGGGCGTGTCTATTCCATAACTGGTCAAAGAAATAGATCAGATTCGATGACTCATTGATGTACTAGCAGGTCATCCGTGCTCCGCAAGGCACTTTTTTGAAAATTGACAAACTGAGAACTGGATGTAATGGAATTTAGAAGAATTGAGAATAGGCCTATAAGAATCCTCGGTTAATCAAAAATTCATATGCAACATAATTTTCCTATCCTTCACACATGTATGAGCCAGTTCTCTTCTTCATTATAGTAGAGAAGATGATAGATAGATGGATGATAAATCAGCATCTTCGAATGAGAATAACTTTTGAAAGGTTTGAGATATCGATGTGCGGTTTCCACCATACCTTTTCTCTCAAAATCATGTATCATAAGACCACTTTCCAATTTAAAAAAATGAAGTTGGATTAAAAATGGTGGAAAAATTTTGAGTGCAATGTGTTTATTATCCGAATAAGATCCCCAATCATACCTATCTTCTAATTTCCCTTTTAAAATAAATGTTCAGTTCCTTCCATACAACAACTGGAAGCATGACAAATTGAAACTGAAAGCTTGATGTAATCAAATTTTTAAGAATCAAAAATAGGTCTATAACCATCCTCGGTCAATTAAGAATCGATATGCCAAATTTCAAGGTAGTAAGTCTAGTAGACGTGATTATGTTTCAAACATAATTCTCCTATTCGTACCTGTATAAGCCAGTTCTTTCCTTTCTTATAGTAAAGATTATAAGGTTGCTTTGGCCTGTGATATGTATAAATATCCTGTAACATCTAAAGGTCTGTCCACACATGCCGAACCGAACCTTGAACCGCGCAGCAAACCGTGCATTCCGCCGAATATCATGCCTCTCAGGGAACATAAGCATATGTTTCATAATGTAAAAAATCAGCTGTTAAACATGATTATTATTATTAGCGAATGGCACATATAATAATTATATGTATATAATAAATATGATTATTATATTATATAGACACACACAAACACATAGATAGTCGAAGAAAAACCTGTCATGAGACCCTTGTCAGGTTAATATAATATTGTAAATATATTAAATTTTGATGTTGAGGTTGTCAATGTAGTGAAGTGATTGTGGAGAAGCCGAGATGAAATAATTTAAATCGCCTTGGTAGGCATGTATATTACAATTTCTGATGATGTGCTTCATCGTCTGTCTAGCCTCTTCACAATCACAAACATGGTAAGGTAAACTGCCCCAGTCATTAAGAGAAGCCGCATCTCCCATGGCCAGTCCTAACCCGGTTGAGGGCCGCCCACGTACATCTAGGCAGTTCAAATCCAGCTACATTTACACTAACTGTGTATCCAAAGCAGATGATGAGGGGGGGAGGGTTTCTCCATCCACTCCTGCTCTCAGCTTGCTCTCATGGAGAAATTTTCATCGCTCAGTTGCTTTGTCATGCGCATGGGAGGATGGCTTGACTCCAACCAATCACCCAAATCCAGAAGATCTCCATGGATTGAAAGAGTGCCCTGTTACTCTTTATTTTTTGTATTTATGAACATAAGCAGAAGATTTATGCAGCCCCAGTGGAGCAATATTGCCGAGAAACTGAAAGCCAGTATATGGGAGTGCTGGAGTGCTGCATGTTGGGCTGGAGCCTCCACTTGTGGAAGTAAGCTGAGAGGGAAGACAAGTCTTGAGTCATGCTGCTTGCTGTTTTTTCCATATTCCTGTCCTGAATGGCTATATCAATGTCAAACAAATACTCTTGATTTGATATTTGGCGAATCGGCTGTGTAGAGATTGAAAAGAAGGGGGATTAGATAGATCCCTGTGGCAATCCATTGTTCAATACCTCCCTCCTGCACAGCCTATCATTCATGAGAACCCAGAAATTCCTGTTCTTCAACATTTTATTGATTAATTGATTGATTTTTAGACTTGACAGGACCTGTAGGAGTTTAAATATGAGGCCCTCTCTCCACACT
The DNA here is from genome assembly GCF_014356525.2 of Nilaparvata lugens. Classification (NCBI taxonomy): domain Eukaryota; kingdom Metazoa; phylum Arthropoda; class Insecta; order Hemiptera; family Delphacidae; genus Nilaparvata; species Nilaparvata lugens. The sequence goes on from NW_024091427.1 coordinate 18,599, forward strand.
GTGTCGTATACAGCATGTAGGTCTACAAAGGCAACAGACGTCTCCAAGTCCTTCTGGAGACCTGCTGCAATATGTGTTGTCAATGCAAGAACCTGGTCTGCCAGTTTGACCAAAATCCTGCTTGTTGAATTGGAACATGTTCCAGTATTTTTGGGCTGATCCTATTATAGATGAGCCTTTCAAGCAATTTATAGCTGACACTGAGCAGAGCAAATGGGTGGTAACTCTCAACATCATTACAAGGCTTGCCAGGTTTTATGATTGCCACAATTTCTGACTCCTTGAATTCTGCTGGGAAATAGCCACTCTGTAAGATCCTTGTATAGAACCGAGAGAGCCACAGTCTGACATGCTTTCCTGTATGTAGCCGAAACTCTGGATGAATTCCATCAAACCCCGGTGCCTTATTAGGCTTTGTGTTGTTAAGTGCAACATTTACCTCCTCAACTGTAAAATTACTGTACAGACTTGAGTCTTCTGGAACAGTTGTTTCCATTCCCCATAGCCTATTCTTCACCCTCATTACATGGTCCAGGCAGCCTGGGGCCTTTGATGTTCTTACAATTTGTTCTGTCACCTGATGAGGATGAATATGGGAGTCCTGATGAGTGACAATTTTTGCACTGCTCAGCTTCCTGAGAAGACTCCAAGCCCGGCGGCTGGAATGTATGTAATTCATCGCCTCCATTGTGCTGGATCATTTCTTTCAGTGTGCCTCATCCAAACTCTCCAGGAGTTCTCCTGGAGTCTCTTGGTCATTCCTCTTCCTGAATTGCTTGAAGAGATGTTTCACTCCATCCCGGGATATATTCCTACCTGAAACCTCTTGGAATATGTTCTTGGCCATTGCTACAACAATGCCTGTGAATCTTTCATAGTTCTCAGGCTCTGGGGGGATTCAATGGATGCATTCATCAGTTTGATGTCTTTAAATGTTGAACATTATCCATACTGTACTCTGAACCGTTCGCCCTGCCGCTTGTCTCTGTTATAACTGTTTGCCATACCGCACTCCAAATGCTGAACTTTTCAGCCAATCAGAGTCCTCGATTACAATCCGCCGTGCAGTTTTCTCTACAATTTTGGCTATCCATCACAAGTGGAAAACATGCAAACACATTCGCAAACATGATTACAGGAGTATGGGACTTTTTATTTGATTAAATTCATGTTTTGAACAATTCATTGTTATGAATGATAAATTGATAGGAGCTGATAGATATTTTCTAATTCAAATAAAACTTCTGAAAGAAATGGTGAATGGTTTAATACCAATATTAAAATATTGTTGACCAAGAACTCAATACAACGACAATTCATTCGATTAATATTCTGTACTGATGAAATTATTATCATTTTTTTCTTTATAGTCAATTTCATCAACTAACCATGAACTTACTGGAATAAATTATTTAATTTCCATGAATTTAAATAATAGAATATTGTAAAAATCTAAAGTGAAGGTCATATCTATATTCACAAAGAGTTTGATTGTTGTTGGCAAGAAACATGTTATTCAATGCAGAAATCATTGTTATTTTACTAAAAGATAGGATGAGTTGGATAGTTTCCAAAGTTGGAAGCTTGCCAAAATACCCCTCATTTCGATATTAAAATTTATGACTGACTGACTGTACAGTGAGTCAATCATTCTGTCAGGGCTCAAATAATTTGACTGGGATTAATTGTAAATAATTGTAATTCAATGAAAATGGAGGAGAATAATTTCTTTATGTAAATATCAACACCTTTTCAGACATCTCAACATCTCAACTCAATGCCATAGTAGTACCTTAGAAAAAAAAGCAGATAGCGCAGGCTTGAGTCTGCTAACTCTAGCTAACTCTGTCATTTTTGGTAGCAAAAGTGAGGCTATAAACTTTGAGTTACACAAATCAGGGATGCCCAGCCCCCCCAAGGGCAATGGCGCATGCCCCCCCCCAAATTACCCCAATTTCCAACCCTTTAATTTTCAACATTAGTCAGTGTATGACAATAAAATTCACATCTTACATTCTAATCTATTTTTTAAACAAATTTTAGTGATATGATACATGATTTTCAACCGCCATGACGAGATGATATGAACGAGCTGTAGTACGAGGAGATGTGATCATTCAGTCAAAAGTTATAAGTGATTAAAGTTTTGATCCTGGACGTATCCCTATGTGTGCCCCCCACTAGGAAATACTGGAATCTAACGAGAAATTCTCATATAATATAACCCTCGTAAGGTGATATCAGCCGAAATGTTTCTTTTTTGTTAGGAAGGCCATGAAGAGGTATTATAATGAGAATTTGAATTTTGGCTGTAGGATATGAATTTCTATCATGACTAGAAAAAGATTATTAGTTGTATAGGCTAGAATTGGTAGGTTTGCATAATTTTGAAAACCCCTTAAAAAATACCCTTTTTTTGAAAACTCTTAGCTACAGAATCAAAAATCATAGAGTCCTGCGCGACCACTAAATTTATTGGAAATTTTATTATCTTTAATATTTTAGGGAATGCTTTCTCTCGAAAAGTTAAGGTTCTCAAGATTAAATGGAAAA
>NW_024091428.1:0-18344 GCF_014356525.2 Nilaparvata lugens
ATCAGCTGTTTACCGGCTTGATTTCATGGATGTAAAACAGCTGAAATTGAATTACTATGACAAAAAAATAGAATGGACCTCCGATACGCACTCCTATTACACTAGAGGTAGAGACAACTTTTCTATTCAGCAGCATAGCAGGAAGCTTTTTGAGGGTAAGCCTAGTTATTCAAGATGCAAATTTTATAATAAGCTCCCTATACATTTAACGCATGCATGCACCAGCACTCCTATTAATAGATTTAAAGCCGACCTTCAAAAATATCTGACTGACAAAGCCTACTACACAGTGCTGCAGTATTTGGAGGATCCTTGAGGGAATTAGTCGATTTTAGTAGGCTATATTTATATTTGTATTAATTTGAAGACGTTCAACTGTGTGCGTAACAAAATAGTAAGTGCACTGTGTTGGATGAATTGAATATCTATCTATTTATATTTTTGTTGCCATCTCAGAAAAATTACAATGTTTCCTGCTTTCATGTAATTGCTCATACAAATAAATAATTCATTCTGCAAAATAATCTGTGATTCAGTTTCTCTGAAATGTATGTTTTATAGAAAACATTAATTAAATAGAATATAGCCCCTAATTCTAATGTACAAAATTTCAATGTTGCATGAGAAGAATTGTCAGTTATAGAATTTTTAAGAAAATATACTCATGAACTCAAAAAAATTACCATACTTGAAATAGAATTATATTCGGTAATAGTTCCGGCCCCTGAACCCTTGAACGCTGGAACAGTGCAGGTAGAAGTGGGATTCTCTCTCTCTCTCTCTCTCTCTCTTCACGGTCAAGTGCTGAAGGGAAGGGTATCCTCGATACCCTGTTTGAGAATGTACATCTAAAGGGCACGCCACACCAAGCTCGCTACCGCGGCGGTAGCGAAGTTTTAAAAATCGCTAGCCATGTATTCAGGTTGAGCGCGCCACACCGAGCTCGCTACCGCGGCGGTAGTACGGCGCACTACCACCTACGACCGCCTGCTAGGCGATTCAACAAAAGTTCGCTGAGAGGTAGTACGGCGGACAAAGCGAGCTCAGTGTGGCGCGCTCAACCTGAATACATGGCAGGCGATTCGAAGAGGTAGCGCAGTGCTGAGTGCTGTAGTCACGCCCTCCCCCCACTACTAGACTCACTACTCGGAGACTACCGCTAGCGGACGTTTTTCGGTGTGGCGTGCTCAGCCGAGAAAACTACCACCAGCGGTACTACCTCGGCGGTACTGGCGAGCTTGGTGTGGCGAGTCCTTAAAGGTCCATACTTCACAGTTTCATTGAAAACATTACAGTAATATTTCAATATTCGCTTATTTCATCATATCTCCTTGCTGAATATTATTGTAAAACTCTTCAGTCTGTATATGATTCATCATGTTATTCCACTCTCACTGGTTATTATTTTTAACGCTAAAACGTAAGTTGAATTTTGTTTTGTTAAACACAGGAATAAAGGAATCTGAATATGAATCTATGAACGAGAACTCTTACTTTTCCTAAATAAGCATAGAATAAAAACATCGGTTTCATCGGTTGAAAGCGAGAAGTAGAGAGCAGACTCGCAAGACCAGAGGGCTCTACGGCCTCCACTTTGCAAAATGAAACAATAGTTCTCCCAAGTGGATTTAGTTTGCTCTCTAGCACGTAAAAAATTAACAAACTGGGGCCTATTGCATGAGAAAATACAAACTAATAATATTAGTCGTCAGCTGGTGATTAGAATAGAAAACTACTAGAACAGTGGTCGCCAAACAGTCGATCGCGAGCTACCGGTAGCTCGTGGGGTAGTTTTTGGTAGCTCACAGAAATGCTTGTGTTGTCAACCATGCATTGAGAAACATGACTACAAAATTTTGTATTTCTCAAAAATATGAAGTTAAATGATTTAAATTTGTAGCTTCAAGGGAAAGATAAGGACATCGGTGGAATGATTTGAACTGTAAAATCGTTTTCCAAAGAGCTTGAGATGTGGGAAAAGAATGTTGTCCAGTTTGAATATAAAAACTTTTCCAGTCTGAAGAAAATAAATGACGAGAAAAATCCTTCACAGCACCTCAGCAATAACCAATAATACAGTTCAGACTTGAGACAACAGTTTGATCAACGACTTCAAGATTTTAAAAGCATATCGAATATGGTACAATTCGTCAACTCTCCTTCTGTAGAGATCGATGCAGAAGTATTGCAGCTTGTGTTGTAAAAACTTTTGGTGGAGATCAGGCTTCAGTTGAAATGGAGTTTGTGAATTTTTAAAATGATCTTGTCTCTCAGATCACTTTCTACAACTGGAAATATTTGGCCTCAAATCCCCAAAGAAAAATATCCAATTATTATTCAAGTTGCATTGAGGTTGAAAGCTATGCTCAGCTCTACCTACTTGTGTGAATCATCTTTTTCAAGTATAAAATTCATAAAAAATCGATATAGGAACATTTTTGGGACAACTGCATCAGAATGGCGGCTACAACGTACACTCCAAACATTATGAAAATACTTGATCGCCAAAAAGAGTTTCTCTGCTCTCATTGAAATGTACATTTCAACTTTTGTTATACTTTTTGCTATGAGATAAGTTGATTTCAACACTAGAAATGTATCTTTATAGGGAATAAAAGATACTTTGTTTATTCTAATATTCGTTGGTAGCTCACTAGAAGATTTATAAATGCTATTCTAGCTCACAGGCTCATAAGTTTAGCGACCACTGTACTAGAACATTAGCGTGTATATTCTCATGCAACAGGGCCCTGAATACAATTTCTTCATGAATCTAATTAATCATCTTTTGCAGCACAAGATAGACTGCGTTATACACTTTGCGGCGTTGAAAGCAGTTGGAGAATCATGCCAAGAACCACTCAAGTATTACAGCAACAATGTCACGGGATCTATCACCTTGTTGAAGGTTAGTTTTCAATCATTTCCTCCATCATACAGTCAATTTATTTTGAGTTTGGTTTGTATTACATACAGTAAGATAAGGTATGCGAAGCGTATTAGCAGATACAAATTCTGCTATACACAATTAGAAATATTCTATTCATTATGAACCAATTTTTCAATACAGTACAATGCAACTCTTTCATTATCTAGATTGCCTGTCTAATACAATAGGTACTTCCTTTACTAAGTAGAGACAAAGAGAGAAGATAGCACAATGCTTTCTTCTCTATCTTATTGTCTAGATAGTCCTTCCTAATAAGTCTGCGACTCATGTATCATCATCAGAAAAAACAAAAGTAGCATTGTTTTCCGTTATTCGTTACATTGATTTGTAACCGATGATATGATACTGGTATCAGTGTCCTATTTTGTAATAGTATATTTCGCACCTAGGGCCGAAAATGAGACTTTTCCGGCTCGAAATAGGTCTTCAATCTAATACAAGGCCGCGTCCTACGATATTGCAACGTCGCAGTGTAGGCCTAGCATCTAATACATGATTGGTGGAAAAGATTTAAAAAAATACCAGCTGATCTTTTTCACCAATCATGTATTAGATTGTAGGCCTACACTGCGACGTTGCAACATCGTAGGCCGCGGCCTTGTATTAGAGGTGGCTATGGTATAAGCCAACTCTTTATTTTATCACAGATATGGTTAACAACTGCAAGAGATAGGAGTGTGGAACAGGATAGTTGTGAAACTATGATAGAGCCAGAAATGTCTCAAACACAAACAAAATGTTGAAACAACAGAACTGAAAGTTTTCAACCTTATCATTCTACCTCCATTTAGAGAGGCTTTTGTTTGAGCCGAATGAAATCTTCTATCTTCTATATATAATTATATAAAAGTGAATGTGTTTGTGTGTTTGTTCCCTATGACTTGAAAAATACTTGATATAACGGCATGGAACTTTGGGAATATGTTGTGTGAATATTGGGGATGGTTTCTGACCAGAAATTTTAATAGGGTGGCTAATAATGATTTATTATTATCCATTTTTTATTATTTATTAGCCTAATCCATTTTACAGACCTATGTTTTCGAAATTGTAGATATTACTACCAATTGATTGAGAAGAATATGTTTTGGGAATAATGAATGCTGCATGACTAAGCACATAGGAAGTCCGTATTCAGATGTAAATGAAAATATTAATTGTCAGATACATTTCATGATTCACCAAATAAAGTAAAGTGTGACATGAGATACATTTACTTTTTGGCGGTACGAAGTTCGCCAGGTAAGCTATTATATAAGCTTTATTATTAATAGTCAACGGTGAAAAAAGACATGCTCAATCACCAGGAATACTATAAATTCTATGAAGGACCAGTTAGCCATTAATTTTGAGTAGTTCAATCACTTCCATTATGGACACTGAATACATTATGGACAATCAATGCGTATGAAATTTATTAGCTACAAAATAAAAAACTTTGATTGAAGTGACCCCGACTACTACAATTATGAATAACCATTTAGATCAAATATAAGAAATTGCTCACATCTCTCATCAACTCGTACTTTTTGTTCACAAAATATTAGTTACCGTATATTGAATGAACTCACGGCTACGTAGTACTATACTCAAGTTTGTCTTTTTCTGGCCGTGCTACAAATAAATGTAGGTTTATGTTTGACAACTCGATTTTGTAATCTTGTTGTCTATTAAGAAATTTTTCAATGTGATTTTTGTTTGCAATAATATTTGAATTTGAGAAGAGAATTATCAACAAACTCCTAACCAAAGAACAATTACAACATATGTTAAAATATCATGTGTCAATTATCTCAGTTTCACATGGCGTTCACTTTACCATGTTCATAACCTTACTTAATAGGATCCTTTTTCATCCTTTGAAACCCTTAGAGGCAAAATATTTGAAAATCCGTTCTTAGTGCGCGTCTAGCATGTTTGAAGAATATTTGTGCAAAGTTTTAAGTCTGTAGGCCAATTAGTTTGAGCTGTAGTGTGATTTTACCTCAACATTTTCGAAAAATGCCCTCTCCTGAACCCCCCTGTGCTCCTGATCGAAATTTTTCTGCATGGATCTAATTTTTTTGTAGTTTGTGCTGTGGTGTGATTTCAGTCTGTTGGGGCTTAGCCTTTTATAGATATAGAGATGAGAGAGAGAGAATAATTGTTTATTAAGCACTTCCGAAAGCAAAAGTGGAAGGTGATAGCTCTAGCAAATCTGAGGTAATCTGAATATCAGGAAATTGTCCAAGTATTTTTATTTTTTATTCTGATTTGTCTAAATAACCTAAAAGATTATGTTCAATTATGTGGGAGGTTGAGTTTATACTTTTTTATTCTTTCAAATGACAATAAGATGATATTATAAATGTTTTAATTATTATTGAATGATAAACACAAAATTTTGAAAAGTTTTTTGATCAGCTGTTTTAGCACACTTGAAATTTGGCCAATCTGAATGTCAACGTCAACAATGCTTGTTGTCAACTTCGGAAGTTTAGGTTAGAAGTTCTATCCTACTCTGAAAATCGGATTTGAATAGTTTATAATGTATATCTTATCTGTATTTTATTCATCCAAATAAAATGATAGTATATTATTGCGGAATACTTTATTCAATTCTAGAAGCATAAACTGATTCCGTTTCATAAACTATTTTTGAAAACGTTCAGCACCATGGATATTGCCCAAGTAGTTCCAAAATTATCCACCAGGTTTCGTGATAAACTCAGTACTATGAGGTTCGAGGTTAGATTCTATTATACTCTGAAAATTGAATTTGAATAGTTTATAATATCGTATTTGTATTTCATTCATCCAAATAAAATGATAGTGTCTTATTGCAAAATACTTTATTCTATTCTAGAAGCATAAACTGATTCCGTTTCATAAACTATTTTGTAAACACGTTCACATCAAATCAGAATCAGCTGACTTCAAGGTTATTTTACAGCCCTAGGGCCGTAAAAATTTTACCGGCCTGGTCAGAAAACAATCACTTTCGGCCTCCATATGATGCACGAAAACCTGCTCATTACATCCAAGTGGGGCGAAATAGTATATTTCGCACCTAGGGCCGAAAATGAGACTTTTCTGGCTCGAAATCGGTTTTCAAGTCCGAGGCCGTAGGCCGAGGACTAGAAAAGATTGAGAGCCAGAAACACATTTTTGCCCATGGTGAGAACGTTATTTTTCGCCACACAGAAAAATAAACAATATAAATATGAGAATAATTTATTGTTTATTAGGCACTTCCGAAAGCAAAGGAAGGTCATAGCTCTTGCAAATCTGAGGTAATCTGAATATCAGGAAATTGTCCAAGTATTTTTATTTTTTATTCTGATTTGTCTAAATAACCTAAAAGATTATGTTCAATTATGTGGGAGGTTGAGTTTATACTTTTTTATTCTTTCAAATGACAATAAGATGATATCATAAATTTTTTAATTATTATTGAATAATAAACACAAAATTTTGAAAAGTTTATTGATCAGCTGTTTTAGCACACTTGAAATTTGGCCAATCTGAATGTCAACGTCAACAATGCTTGTTGTCAACTTCGGAAGTTTAGGTTAGAAGTTCTATCCTACTCTGAAAATCGGATTTGAATAGTTTATAATGTATATCTTATCTGTATTTCATTCATCCAAATAAAATGATAGTATATTATTGCAGAATACTTTATTCAATTCTACAAGCATAAACTGATTCCTTTTCATAATCTATTTTTGAAAACGTTCAGCACCATGGATATTGCCCAAGTAGTTCCAAAATTATCCACCAGGTTTCGTGATAAACTCAGTACTATGAGGTTCGAGGTTAGATTCTATTGTGCTCTGAAAATTGAATTTGAATAGTTTATAATATCATATTTGTATTTCATTCATCCAAATAAAATGATAGTATCTTATTGCAAAATACTTTATTCAATTCTAGAAGCATAAACTGATTCCGTTTCATAAACTATTTTGTAAACACGTTCACATCAAATCAGATCAAAAGTTGCTTTTCGCCCCACTTGGATGTAATGAGCTGGTTCTCGTGCGTCATATGGAGGCCGAAAATGATTGTTTTCTGACCAGGCCGGTAAAAGTTTTACGGCCCTAGGGCTGTAAAATAACCTTGAAGTCAGCTGATTCTGATTTGATGTGAACGTGTTTACAAAATAGTTTATGAAATGGAATCAGTTTATGCCTCTAGAATTGAATAGGTATTCTGCAATAAGATACTATCATTTTATTTGGATGAATAAAATACAGATAAGATATATATTATAAAGTATTCAAATTCGATTTTCAGAGTAGGATAGAACTTCTAACCTAAACTTAACCTAAACAAGCATTGTTGACGTTGACATTCAGATTGGCCAAATTTCAAGTGTGCTAAAACAGCTGATCAAAAAACTTTTCATTATTTGTGTTTATTATTCAAGAATCAAAACATTTATAATAATATCATCTTATTGTCATTTGGAAGAATAAAAAGTATAAACTCAACCTCTTACATAATTGAACATAATCTTTTAGGTTATTTAGACAAATGAGAATAAAAAATAAAAATACTTTGACAATTTCCTGATATTCAGATTACCTCAGATTTGCTAGAGCTATGACCTTCCTGTTTTGCTTTCAGAAGTGCCTAATAAACAATAATTATTCTCATATTTATATTGTTTATTTTTCTGTTTGGCGAAAAATAACGTTCTCACCATGGGCAAAAATGTTTTTCCGGCTCTCAATCTTTTCTAGTCCTCGGCCTACGGCCTCGGACTCAAAAACCGATTTCGAGCCGGAAAAGTCTAATTTTCGGCCCTAGGTGCGAAATATACTATGACATTTTATCTCTTGTATGAAATAAAATATCAATTTATATTATAAAATGATAGTATTTCGTGTAAATGATCGTGTAGTGATGAACGTTACTACACTAAGGGCCGTTTGCACAATGCCAGTTTAAACTAAATTTCATCTTAAACTGGATTGAATCTATATCAAGTATCGTTTGTTATAATGTGATTCATTTTGAGTTTAAGCCAACAGCTGATTGAATACAGTTTGAGCTTTCACTGTGCAAACGGCCCTTAGATATAAGTCGTATTTTATTTCAAAAGCATGGATGTCATATAATAAGTGTATATTATTTTCAAAATGTAATGATTTTTATTCTATGTAAGGTGATGAAAGAGAAGAATGTGACGAAATTGGTGTTTTCTTCATCATCTACCGTCTATGGAAATCCTGAATATCTACCTATATGTGAAAAACATCCAACTGGACGAAGCTGTACAAATCCTTATGGCAAATCGAAATACTTTGTTGAAGAAATTCTCAGAGATTTGGTGACTTCTGACAAGGTAAGCTGGATTAGTACAAACTATCGTCAACCCAGGTTTAGATTTTCTGGATGAGTCTGGTATTATTTTTCTGGATTTGTCTTCATAAATAAATAAATGTCAACCACCTGTACTCGCGCACAAGATACAAACTTTGATTGTAGGATTAATTCGAATAAAATAGAAATTCTCTTATTATAACGATTCAAATCTTATGATTGAATACAATAGATTCAAATCTATATATTGAAATCTATAATCTGATATTGAATCATAGATTCAAATCTATGATTGTAGGATTAATTCGAATAAAATAGAAATTCTCTTATTATATCGATTCAAATCTTTTCATTATTATTAAAAGGATGATATCAACATGAGTTTTTTTTCTTGTCCGTATGATATGGGTAAAAGTATTCAATCCACTTGAAAGAGGCTTTATCACTCAGCATTTTCAGGACAAGGCTCAAAGGCTAGTTGATAACTTTGTGTCTCTATAGTTGGCAATCCCTAATTAACTGATTAAATGTCAATAATCTATGGGATATTGGGCGAATAAAACCTGTTTGTAAGAGAAAACAATGTATAAAACTTCTCTATATCGTTGACTTTCAAGTATAATTTCCATTTTCCCACAATTTATTGATTATTGTAGTTATAAAGGGTTAAGCTGTAACTGATATATTTATTAGTTTTTAAATTTTATATTAAAGTATTAGTTTTTATATGAATGTTATATTTTTATGTTGAATGTATAGGAAATTTGGTTTGTGGATTGCCTATGATAAAATTGGTTAAATAAAAGTGGATGAATTTAGATGTTTTAATGTAGAGATGACAAAATTGAACTGAGAAAATATAAAATAAACTGATACAATTAATAATTAATAAATAAAGTAATGCAAGTTGAAAACAGGTTGTTAATCACAGGTGGCAAATATCACATGATTCGCCACAAATGTACTTGCTTGCTGATGTAAAGCATGTGACAAATAATAAAATGAATTATTCATTTATTTGTTGATATAATTACAAATCATATGAATATGATTATGAATTAGTATTATCCTTATGAATGGAATAAGTGTGTGGGTGATCGATGAGATGATCAAACGTCCATGCCTACCGGCGGATTCGAACCCACAACCTGATAGCCACGCCATAGCCGTCTCAACTAGTAACCAGACCGGCAATTCTAACCACAAAAGTTGTACTGTTTATGGTGAATCTGTGTGTTTTATGACTTTGTTTTTGTGTTGCATGTTTTATGTACCAAAGGATGAATTATATGGGACAAATGGCTTTTCAGGCGATGAATGTGATCTCACTGCGTTATTTCAATCCAGTCGGAGCTCATTGTTCTGGCGAAATCGGTGAAGATCCGACGGGGGCACCCAACAATCTGATGCCCTATGTTGCACAAGTGGCCATTGGCAGGAGAAAAGAACTGCTCGTCTTTGGCAACGATTATGATACCCCTGATGGAACAGGTATTCAAATCATTTTACAAATCACTTTCAAACCTCTCAATATTGCAAAGCTACCCATCTCTCAACTATATAAAAAAATATAGGGCCGGTTTCCGAGCTCGGGATTTAGCTAAGTCCTACACTTTAAACTCGTCTAGAAACATAATTTTCGCCTGCAAAAGGCCCTTTCCCGTCCATGTAACGTAAGAAACTATTACAATATTAAAAAAGTTCGTAATATACTTGGATTGTTTTCCTTAAACTATCCTGTAGCATCCCACTATACAGTCTAGAGTTATTGAATCTATGTAATTTGTAACATAAATAAATATAGTGTGAGAATAATATATTTTGCGAATTATACTGTAATTATATTTACATTATGGGCCGGTTTCCGAGCTCGGGATTTAGCCAAGTCCTAGACTTTAAACAGCTGGAGTCAGAAAATTGGTTTTCCAAAACGGGGCGTAGTCGCAGTCATTGCGTCATAGTCACGTTTGAATTAAATTTCGAAAAACTAGAAAATTGAACACAAAATAAAATAAAGAGAAAATAGTGTAAAGTTTCAGCTATTTTGAACTATTTAGGAATGTCTAATTTCGCCAAGAAAAAACGTTTCCAATTATAGAAATGAGAAAATAAAAACTACGACTACTGTTATAAAAGCTGCGATTACGCCCCGTTTTGGAAAGCCAATTTTCTGACTCCAGCTGTTTAAAGTCTAGGACTTGGCTAAATCCCGAGCTCGGAAACCGGCCCATAATGTAAATATAATTACAGTATAATTCGCAAAATATATTATTCTCACACTCTATTTATTTATGTTACAAATTACATCGATTCAATAACTCTAGACTGTATAGTGGGATGCTACAGGATAGTTTAAGGAAAACAATCCAAGTATATAACGAACTTTTTTCATATTGTAATAGTTTCTTACGTTACATGGACGGGAAGGGGCCTTTTGCAGGCGAAAATTATGTTTCTAGACGAGGCGTTAACCGAGACTAGAATTTCATTCAAGCACTGCAAAAGACATTCACGTCCAAGTAACATACACTATTTTTTGTCATAATCTAAAGAAGAATAATTGAGAAATAGAAAACATTACCTGCTTGTGCTGAAGTTACTACATGCATTCTAACATAACCTAGTTTACAAATTCCGAATCAGGAATTTTGTGTAAGTTGACCTGGAGCGCTGAAGGTGGTTTTTTTGTAGCAGTTTTGCTGTTCCTATTTCGGAACTAAGAAACATACTCGACTGTAAAGAAAATATATGGTTTCATTACAGTAGAGTATGCTGTAATGAGAATCATATCTTTATTTGTTCTGCAAACAGCTGTTTACCGGCTTGATTTCATGCATGGGAAAAAGCTGAGATTGAATGACTATGACAAAAATGTTTTTACAATTTACTCTATGCATGCCATGCCGACCACACGGGTATAATATCGATTAATTATATTCGATACTCTGGATTTACTATCTCTATAGTGAGGTCCAGGTTATAATGGCAGTATTTGATAAAAATTTTCAAGTAGTTTTCAAAGTTTATTCTCTTCAAACAGTAGTTTTAGTAATTTTCTAATATGAATAGTATTTGAGTCTTATTGTTATGTTAAGGAAGCATATTTGGACAATCAACTGTAGTTTTCGTTGTAAAATTTTGAATAAATAAGTAATATACTCTAGATCTAGATCATAATATATAACTCTGAGATGTTTCGCAAACAGGTGTTCGAGATTACATCCATATAATGGATTTGGCTGAAGGACATGTTGTTGCTCTTGAGAATATTCTGCAGACATCTTCTGTGCATCGATTCAATGTGTTCAATTTGGGTACTGGAAGAGGCTACTCCGTTTTAGAGGTAAGAATTTCCAAAACAAAAGTTAACCTCTGTTGCATACTGGGTGAATTCTATACCAACTTTATTCTATCAAATGATTGGCAAAGTTAGAGTCAGTTTTCCCTTTCTTTAATGAATTGATGTGTTCTTTAATTCTGTCTTTGAATTTTCTCCCAGTTTGGCCTAAGTAGTGGTGTTTTGAGAGAGCTGCCTATCCAATAGAAATCGAGGGGTGTGGCCTCCCCCTCCACCCCCCCTGCCCTAGTCCGCCATTTTGGCCCCGCCCCCAGCCAATAGGAAGCGAGGGGCGTGGCCACGCCCCTTTTTCCTCCCCCTCCACCCCCCCTGCCCTAGTCGGCCATTTTGGCCCCGCCCCCAGCCAATAGGAAGCGAGGGGCGTGGCCAAAATGGCGTCCCTCCACCCCCCTTCCCTAGTGTCGGCCATTTTGTCCCCCACCAAAGTCCCCGCCCCAACCAATAGGAAGAGGTTCCCCAGGCCCCGACGGCCATCTTTGTTGTAGCAGGTGTCAAAAACATCTGCCCCAGTCATCCCCCACCAAAGTCCCCGCCCCCAACCAATAGGAAGAGGTTCCCCTACCCAGGAAGTGCCCCCGACGGCCATCTTTGTTGTAGCAGGTGTTCTGACATCTGCCCCAGTCACACCTGCTTCTAAGTGGTGCCAATTAGCATATTAAAAATATCCCCACATTTAAAATCTTTAAAATCACAGATATCTAAACTCTCAAACTACACTACTACTACTAATCTATTTCCCAGTCATATTTTTTTCTTTTTTTTCCTGCATCACTTGGTCGCCTATCACTGAACATTCTTTTCAAAAACAACTCTTGCACCTGATCAGAATTCAAATTATGTTGTACAGCTTCACTCATGTCAAAGATGTACCTCTTTTTGACATATTGTGCAATCAAATAGTATGAAAAGTTGAACAACTGTTCATTTAAATATTTCTGAAAATCTTCACCTTTCATAATCATCTGCATAATGTCATCTTTTAGCTTTTGGTGAGAAGCTAAATTTTTTTCATCAAGTTTCTTTTGCACCTCAGCAAACATAATATTGAATGATGTTTCTAGATCAACTACTTTCAAATTATAATCTTGCCTGTTAATAAAGTTAAGTTTAGTTTGTGCAAGTAGATTGTCTTTTAATTCTTTCAATTTAGTTTCTAGCAAATCTGTATCAACATGTTTTAAACTATTGTTTTTACTTTGTTGTTCACATAATGTCTTCAATTCGTCTGATTTCTGATCAAACAACGACCTACTAACATACTTTACCTCAATATCATCACTAATTGATTTAGACAATGTTTTCAATTGTGAATCGAAATACTGTTTTTGTTGTGCTATCTCCTTCAATATATCAGACATTGAATGCAATTTACTTTCAAACACTTTTTTAGTAATTAAATCAGACTGTAGTTTTTTGAATATACTAGTTGATATTGCAAGTAATTTGCTGTCTAAATATTTCCTATCTACTAAATCAGATGATTCAGTTTGCAATTTAGTGAATATATTTGTTGATATTTCAAGCAATTTACTGTCCAAGTATTCTTTGTTAACTAGCGGTGATGATTGATCAGACTGTAGTTTTTGGATTATACTAGTTGAAACTTCCTTTAATTTACTATCCAAGTATTCTCTGTTAACTAGCGGCGACAATGGATCAGACTGTAGTTTAGTGAATATATTTGATGATATTTCAAGCAATTTACTGTCCAAGTATTCTCTGTTAACTAGCGGTGACAATGGATCAGACTGAAGTTTATTGAATATATTTGATGATAATTCAAGTAGTTTACTGTCTAAATATTCTCTACTTGCTGCCACTAATGACGATGTTGCTTCTGCTGCTGCTGATGATTCACAACCACTGTTTAAAACTAATGGTGGCGGTGCTGTTGTATTAAACACATGATGTGTCCTACCAAATCGATCTATTGTACTACTCACAGCAGTGGCGCTACTGCCCGACATCTCTATCCTTGTCAAGTGTTAAACACATACTAACGACTAAAAGCAACATTGCCACCTAATATAATACCACTTTCTTTCAGTTCTTCAATAATAGAAGCTATTTCAACTGAATGTGATCTATTTCCCGCCTGCTGTGATGAAAGCAGAATATTTAATCTGTCTATCAGTTCATTTGGATTATCCCAGTAGACATACTGTCGACTAGTAGATTCATTTCTTATAAAACCCATACCACTAACAGCTGCTGCTGCATCATCAATCCTAGATCTTTTTGTTTTCCTACTACTCGATGGAAATAAAGATTGAATAATTTGTGATTTATAGCCTGTATTTCTCTTTACATAACCGCGTCTATCTAAATGAGCAGCGGTAAGCTGCAATATATTACGATATTTTCTTAAATCACGTTCTGTGTACAGTTTCTGGTCAGGCTGTTTTTTAAATAGAAGTTCACACAAACCAACTGTTAAACGATACTTATTATTATTGTCGATAATTAAATAACCATTGGCAATACTAATATCCTTTACACCCATATAGTATTCATTTAGTTTACTATCATAACATATACCATAAGATATACAATTATTTAGTTTTTCATTATGAAATTCACGTATATACTCATCAATAAAATCCACTGTTATTGTTGTTTTATTCAAAATATCACTTACATTAGATCTATTCAAACCCTCATCCACATCCATTTCCTTGCCCGCGTCTTTCTCCTCCTCCTCCTCTCCTCCTCCTCCTCCTCCTCCTCCTCCTCCTCATCGTCCTCTGATTCTTCTTTAAGTCTGCTACTAGTGTGTGCATGTTGTACAAGTGTATCTTTCAATTGTTTTAGTGGATTGATAATTGGTTCTAATGATTTTTGTCTAATCGAATCATTTTCCCTAATCATACTAGTTAATGATCTATGTTTATTAATAATTGACTTACGCAAACCTTTTATCCTGTCAATTACTTTACTAGTATGACGATGATGATGATCACGTTGCACTAGTCCTCGTCTTCGTCCACGTCCTCGCCCTCCTCTTTGTTTTTTTCTTTTTAATTTAATTTTACGCATATTGCTAGTAGTAGAACGATAATTAGTTCTTTCACCTACACTGGCTCAACAACAAATGATGAGAATTGACACATGTCAATTGCTGCTATACACACTTGGATCAATATACTTACCAAGACAATTACGATATTTACCAGCATCTGGTTTACACTCAGTGAAAATTGAAATAAAACTATGATTTCCGCTTTGCCATACATCTGAACATAGATTTCTGAATGCAACAAATGTCATATCAGTTCCAACAAAATCTCTAAATATTAATTTTAAATTGTGCATATCCATTTTAAAAATAATCAGCATATTTGCGTTGTCTCTGATATGATGTTTTGAAATTGCGCCATAGCTTTGAATTAAGTACACACAATCTATGCTTTTGTGTCTGCCCATTGTGAAAAAATTACGTATTTGCGGCACACGTGTAACATTCAAATCGTCAAATATTATCAGTGAATGAGTGTCAATATCATTCGGTTGCGGTATACTTTCAATGTTGTCAGATTTATAGTAGTTTACACACTTGAGTTTTGAAAAAACAACATCCAATAATTTATACTTTTCCTGATACAAAGACTTACTGAACAAGTATAGGTTTTTGAATTTTAATCCATTTTTATCGAATATTAAATTCAGCAGTACATTTGTCTTTCCACAATTTGATGCACCACAAATTAGAATTCTAGCTGAACTTGGCAAAAACTCACCATGCTTTTTTCTATCTAGACAATTTTTGCCCACTTGTTTTGTATCTACAATTAGATTATCAAAGTTAACTATTGCTATTGACTCTTTTGCTGGCGTCATAATAATAATAACAACAACTAATCATTAACTCTTGCTGCGCGCTTGCTGTTTACACATGCGTGTCTACAGTTCAACTATGCTGTTAACATCGCTACATCTGATGTGTGTGTGTGTGTGTGTGTGTGTGTGTGTGTGTGTGTGTGTGTGTATACTACAAGCGGTTTATGAATGAAGAAAACACGCACATACAATGTTCACAGTTTATTAAAAATACTAGATACATACAAATTTAGCAGCAGCTAAAACAAGTGTGTTGACAATATCTTACAAAGTTGACAATACATAAAAAGTTGAAAATACATACAAAGTTGACAGCTGCATACATAAAAGGTGAAAATATACATACAAAGTTGACAGCTGCAGTAAGGTAAGTGGCGACGAATCTGAGACAGTGATAATACATACAAAGTTGACAGTGTTTTTTGCTAATATTATAAAAAATTGTAAATTATTACAAAGCGTGTGTTTTTCCCTTTCACATAATACAGTATAGCTGTTAGCACCAGCGTCACACGCATTAATTAAGATTAGCCATTGACATGCAATAATCTAAAATATAAATTAATATCTTTTCTTTCTTCTTATCATCATCATCATCTTCATCAACATCAGCTACATTAAAGTCTATTGATTTAATTTGCGAGTAAAGTATGTTTAGTTGCATAGAAAATTGAGCACAGATACAAGTATCTACTACATCAAATACGCTGCTTGCATTTTGAATTGCATCTTTTAAATTGTTATATGAGCATATGCCTAAATGATACCTACTATCATCATCATCATCATCATCATCAACATTAACAACAACAACATCACTGTAAAATGTTTTTTTACATAAGCTAACTAGAAAGCATTTTTCAATATCAACACGTTTTACACACATCGCTTTAAGCGTACACAAAAGATCAATTATTCTTTTAATAACACTACACGCATCGTTACCATTCAGCAAATAGAACAACAGTGGCGCATCCATTGCCATTGACATTATGTTTATATCATATCTGAAACAATATGCAAATAAATTTAATGATTTTTGCGCGTTGCACGCAGTTTCTTCTGTTTTACAGACGGAGTAATAATATCACTCTTATCTATCCAGCTAGTTTTATCAAAGCCTAACCATTTAACGAGATATTTATTGTTTGATTTTCGTATTATTCGTTCAACTAAATATGTATTTTGTTCGGACGGTGTTAAGTTTGTTTTCATCAATTGTTCACTATAAAATCTGCCTTGTATGATTTCATTGTTAAGATCACGAATTACATAGGTTGGCGGTTGTGTGGGATAAACACCGTGAATTATAAACAGTTCTGGCGACCAATTTAATCTAAAACTTTTATCAAAAACCTGACGAAACTTACTTATTCGCACTACGTCGCCTAATGCAAACTTTGGTCGATAAACTGTACGCGGCGATTGCTTTGTCTTTTTCAACTGTAACATGATCAAATGCTTTTCATGACGTCGTCTAACACTGGCCGGTGTCATGCCAATCGCTGAATGAATAGTGTTATTATATTGATAAACAATGTCCGGCAAAATGTTTAACCATTTTTGCGTACCGCTAGCAGTTAGTCGTTCATACAAACGTGATTTCAGTGTTCGGTTCAATCTTTCAACAAAAGCTGCCTTAATTTCAGAAAATACACTGTAATGATTAATGTTTAACCTATCGAATAGTTGTTTAACATCCTTATTGTAAAATTCACGACCTAAATCGCTTTGCACATTTTTTATACCTTTATTTAACACTAATATTCGCGCTAATTTTCGTTCAACTTCTTTTCCTGTTTTAGTTTTTAATGGTTCAGCAAAAGCATAACGTGAAAAACAATTAATTGCAATCAAAACATAACGATAGCCGTTGTTTGCTCTAGCAAATTCTGGCAATTCAATTAAATCAATTTGAATGAGGTCTTTTATTCCTTTTAATATATATTTACGTCTGTTGAATTTTCTTCGCGCTGGACGGTGTAATTCCTGAGCAATTTTCTGTTGCAAATCTGACATATTTGCGGTTTCGTTCTCCCCTACACGAATGTGGGTGCGCGCGTGCTTGTGCGTGCGTGCGTGATTGTTTTTGCTAGAGTTCAGTCACACCTGCAGCACTGCTCTGTTGTCTTCAACAGCGATCTTTCTTCGTCTTCTTCTTCTTCTTCTTCTTTAGACGGATGTTGTTTCTGCCACCTTCTTCTTCGTGTTCGACACTGAGCTGTGTCGGAGCGGTGCTTGTTGTATCTAATATGAACTGGTTTCACTAATAGCTTCTTGCTCCACTTTCCTCTCTCTCTCTCTCTCACTGCTGCGATCAGTCTGGCGTAACACCAGAGCCGCTAGCCGTTCTGCTGCTATCAATATCTTCTCTTCTTCTCTCTTCTATTAAATAATGACCCCACGCTTTCGTATCTATACCGTTTGATTCAATGTATCTTTTTGTGTCAAATGGTGATAATGCAACTTTGGCACACGATATTTGATAAATATCATGTGAATAACTGCGTAATTGTGAAAAGCATTCACGTTGAACTAATCTATCTGTCAGACATTTCATGTACATATCATATCTTAGTTTATTGTTTATAATTGTTCTTGCTACGCCTTTAGCTGCGTGCTTACTAAATTTTTCATAAGAACTATCCTTAATACTACTACTACTACTACTACTACTACTACTACTACTACTACTACTATTACTACTACTGCTGCTACTAGCACTACTGCTTAGTACATATTCAAAACTGTAAAGTTTTGCACGAAGACCGCAAAAAGCGGTAATAATGCCAGATTTTAATTCATCTTTAAATGTGCCAGGCACACCATGGTTCAATTGACTATAACAACAATGTGTGACAGGATAAGCACTTGTGTCAAAATGTTGAA
>NW_024091429.1:0-22053 GCF_014356525.2 Nilaparvata lugens
TTCTTTCAATAAATTTGGACAACAAAGTCATTCTCAGTCCACCTCTACCAAGTTCTTGGGATTAACAGTAGATCAAAACTTAATTGGACAGAACATGTCACAAGGGTTTGGTCACGGGTATCAGGTGATTATATGCTCTTAGAAAAATGTCTCCCTTTTGTAAAATGGAAACGCGGAAAATGATTTATTTCGCCTACATACACTCTATAATATCCTTTGGAATAAGTCTTTATGGATCTACTTCAAATCAGAACATGGATTCAATTCTCAAACCACAAACAAGCTATAAGAATAATTTTACACCTAGACCCCATAGCATCAGTTAAGAACATTTCGCTCACTTGAATATAATGACAGTTTACCGTCTTTACATCTTTGAGACATTATGAGTGTGAAAGAAATCTTGGAAATATTTTGACGTTAGGACATAATCATAGGTACAGCACTAGAAACAGAGATAGACTTTTACATTTGCAAAGCCATAGACTTGAGTTCTACAAGAAGAAGCCCACATACATAGGAGCCAAGTTCTATAACAAGCTACCGACGCGAATCCAACAAGAGCTGAATCCCAATAAATTCAAAAAAACATTTATTTTGAAACTCTGGAAGAGCTCTTATAATATCGAAGATATTGAATGAATGAGATCAGCTCCCTGAGTTGAATTGTATTGTATGTCTGTATTGTTGTATTCTGTAGATGTTTTATTTGTTTGTATTTTATTTTTAATTGTATCTAATCAAGATATATTTATGACACTATTCATTGTATACACTGTACAAATTTATGAATAAAGAAATTATGAAATGAATGAAACCGCATATGATAAGGCCTTTTCTAGTTGCTGATAACAAAAATAGAATATCATGTTGAATATCATCCCTTTTTGGTGTAATTTTTCTGACCTATGATTGGCCTGAACGGGTTACAGAGATTTTTACATCAGTCCATGTGGTTGATTCTATAATAATTATTATAAATATTATATATTCATATAAAGATTCTTATTGCATTATAAATAACAAAAATAATTATTACAATTCTTATCTATGATAATGCTTTTATCATGACCAGCTCGCTTTTATAATATCTAACATGTTGTATATTTCCATCAATAGATTATTTAACAATAATGAATATATTTTTATTTTGAAACTTTATCCCTTATTACAATAATTATTATGGTTTTAGAAGTAATTATATTATCGTTTTGAAACGTGAGTCCAGCAGTACACAAATCATTTACTATTTCTTGATTGCATTTCAAAACAGCTGTCACTACTTACTTTACTTTAGTTGGCTCTACCACTACCTCCATAAAGAAGCCATAGTGCATTCTTGTGACGTCAGACAAGTAGCCTCCTACCCAATAAAATTTTTGATTTCAGCTGATCTTTATCAGCTAGTGTTTTTATTGTGTAGGAGCCCTACCTGTGCTGGCGTTACCATCAACCCCTGTCATGCACTATGGCTTTGTTTACGGAGTAGTGGCTCTACAGTCCTGGGTGGACTCCTCAACACAATGCCTCCAATCGTCTCTTCTCTGGGATCATTGCTGCCAGTTGTTGGATACGCCCATCTGTTCACTAACATAAACAAAATTGTAACCTCTAAATTTGATGATTGACTATGAGCGATTTACAAATTATTTGCAATAAATTATAATTTTCATAAATAATTTTTCCAATATGCCATATAGAACTGTGCTCTTGTCTCAGTCACAGCTGTTGAATGTAAATCTTCATTGCTATCAGGTAACAGTACATTTGATACTCTTCCTAGCCTTTGTCAATAATAGTATATTTTATTCTTTGATTTATTTCATTTTATGGTCTCAATAATTTTGAGATGTCACTAATATATATATAAATATAACAGGATTTCATGGATTAAAACAGGGACACAGACATAAATAGATTGAAAACACTTAGAAACTTACATTAGAAACGGAAAATTTTGAAAACTGAGTTTCTTCCTCACCAAGCAGTGAGTGGGTACAGTTTGAAATCAAACGGTCGTGACCACAGAGTACGCACGGAGAGTCAATTGTAGCAGCAGAGACCACAGATTACGCAGTGCAGACAGATGGAGAGAAAAAGGGTACAGATTCTGGGGACATTATGGGGTATTTAAGGGACGGTTACAACGGTCAGTTGATTTCAACTGACCAACAACACCTCCTTGTTACCATGATGTAGCCCCTCTACACTTCCATCCCCCATTCTGAAGGCTTAGAATCCCTTGAGCATTTCCTTTCCTCACGACCCACACCCTCCACCCCTTCAACCACCTTCCTAGTAAACATTACCAAACTGGTGCTCACAAGCAATGCCTTCAGGTTTGAAGATAAATATTATCTTCAAAACCAGGGTACAGCCATGGGCACCAAGATGGCACCATCCTATGCAAACCTATTCATGGGCCTTCTTGAACAGGATTTCCTTTCCAAACAAACCCTATTCCCCCTGATATGGCTCCGTTTCATTCACAACATATTCCTCATATGGCCTCATGGACATTATACCCTCTCCCACTTCCTCAATCAACTCAACTCCAACTACTCTGTCTCCTCCACCCCGAATATTTCTGAATCCTCCATCAACTTCCGAGATGTCAATGTAATCCTTTTCAACTCCAATACCTTATCCACCAATACCTTCACCAAATCCACCCACACTCAACAGTTCCCACACTTTGAGAGTTGCCATCCCCAACACATCAAAAGATCCCTCCCACGTTTCCTCTCATCTGGACCAGTACCTCAAACTCCACCAATCCCTCCTGAAATATAGCTATCCTGTGCGGTTGTGACAGAAACAAATCTTCTCAAAAACTGACACTAATCCATTCACAAAACAATCCCAAATCCCACAAACTCCAAAGCTCTGTACCACCTATTCCCTGGAATCAGAAACCTAAAGATCTGTTCCATGTCGTCTCCTCCAATCCCTCTACCAAACACCTTTTCTAGCAACCACCCACCCTCATTTATAAGCAACCTCCCAACCTCAAGAAAATTTCCAGTAAAAACAAATCACTCACCTCTGATGAAATCCCAACTCCACCTGGTATCCTACCTTGCAAAAGCCCCTGCTGTAAAACCTGTCCTATCACTGATTCTTCCATCTCCTTTACCAGTCCTATCACCAACTACACCCACCAAATCCACAATCCAGTAATTGCATCTCCAAAAATTGCATCTACCTCCTTTCCTGCAACTTGTCCTGCCTTCTACATAGGTGAAACCACCACTGCCTAAACTCCAGATCAACAATCACATGGCTTCCTTTAAAAATAATACTTCCCTACCCATCCCTACCCATGGCTCTGAGCACAACAAGAACTTTGACCAATGCTTCAAAGTCAAGTCCTTGCCACCCTCCTCCCAAAGCCCCCTCCATAGATGTCAGACGAAAGAATTGGCTTTTATTTGGGTGCTTGGAGCTGCTTCCAGTCCTGGTCTCAACAGACAGCAATAGTACCATAGCTATCAACTCTACACCAACTGTTTAATTAAATTGAAATAAATTTCATCATATATGAAAAATTTAACAGCTACCAAATATATAATAAATTTTCAATGAAAATAAAAATTAAAATTAGAATAAATTTCATTCCAATTCAATTCTATAATTCCACTTTATAATTATTCTACTTCATTTTGGATTTTAATTTTAAATCTGCTCTTCTATCAATCATATCATACTACACTTATCCTATCCATAACCCACTCAAATTTGAAATCTCCCGCTTGTAACCCATAATGGCCCACCAACTAATCCCATAATACTCCTTCAATCAGTACGCCTCCATTCGTCTGTGCTCTATGGTCTACACAACATCTCTACCGCGTCTCTGTGGTCACGACCATTGGAATATTCAAATCTGCACCACTTCACTTCCTGTTTGATTGACAAAGGGGGCCCAGCTCCCGAAAATATTCGTTTAAATGTAAGGTTCTAAGTGTTTTAATCTATCTGGTCATGTGTATCCTGTTATAGTATTATTTATTTATATAACGAATACAATCTATTATAGTATATATATATATATATATATATATTATATATATATATATATATATATATATATATATATATATATAACGATTTTTACCTGGTCCCATGACATTTTAGATTTTTGCTGCTTATCTACCTCTATTTAACAAATTTCGGACCTCTCAACAACAAAGTTTTCTCTTGACTTCAACATACAAAGTGTAGTGTATAGGAAGCAGACTGTTATTTTAAAGAAATTCTTCAGTTCAGCAGAAAGGTCAATAGACTAAAAATAATGGCAATTCAGGTAGGAAGAAGATACAGTGGTAGACAGCCAATAGAGGGTGAAACACATGTCGGAAATCGAATGCAAGTTACTGGAAATGAATTCCAAGAGCTTGTCATTATTGTAGACCAGGCAGGTGAACGACTGGACTTTCCCATTCTTCCTTCTGTCACACATTTCAATTCTTTGAAGACTATGATGATGACTATGATGAACCTGAGGAGAAGAATCCGTCAGCTCAAGAAGTTCTAGAGGCTTTCAAAATTATCAGGCAGGATTAAAAAGTGAAAAATAGTGTACCAGACATGTTCGATGTTGAATAGATGTGAGTCGTTTATCGAACAGTCATGATGTTTTATTCAAATGCAAAATTCAACCGATATTACTCACTTTTTCAATATATAAAACCAAAAATAGGAAATTTGAGCTATTATAGTATTTATAGTGAAGATATTGACAAAATAACCGTACGGTATTTTGCGTTCCATCTAATAGTAGTGTAGAAAGTTGAAAAATATTGCTACATAGTAAGTACTTTGAATAAACTCTACTAATAGTACAGATCAAGCCTTCTGGAAATAAATTGGTGAGTTTACTTACTTATTACGTTCTACAAATATTCAAAAAACATGTTTTTTTCAACAGCATGAATTTTCAAATTTCAATATTTATTGGCCTAATAGGTACCCTACCTACGTTCGCGATGCTATGTTTATGTACCATATTCATTTATTTACCGCCGTGATACAATATTATAAAATCTATAGGATCGTGGCAGTTTTTTTGACAGAATCTCTCAATAACGAATACCTCTCGGCAGCGAATTTTTCTCAGGATAATCGACTTCGTTATACAGAGATTCGACTATATATGTTTTTTTTCGTCTAACCGTAATTTTTTTCTTTTTATTGATTATAAATCATATTATTATGTATATTACCTCCTTTTTCCTTTCATTCTGCTGAAATTATTTAATTTTTCTCTTTCATTCATTTTTCTTCATATATTCTCTTCTATTTTCAGATCAACCACTTTCACTTATTACTATTGTTTTTTTTTTCATCAGAATTATTGAATTAATAAACATCAGGGGTATGGAATACAACTTTGAGAATCCAATTGATCAGGAATGCTATAGGACTATTGAAAATGAGGATATATTTGAATTCATTCTATTTCCTACACAGACAAAAAATGCAAATTCTTTGATGTAATAGCCTACAGATTGTCACGTTATCTTTTTCACTAAAGCCCTGCTTGGCTGCAGTCGGTAGAGCAAGATTTGGAAGATATATAACACTTTTTGTGGTTCCTGGAATAATAATAATACCAATTTCTTACCAGCTCTCTCAGGAGCTCACACAGTTCTCTGCTTTTGCTGGTTACGACGTCGGCCGCTTTAACAGTTCACAGTTCCTGTGACTGATTTGTTGAATTCCATAAATACAGATGCAGTAGACAGATATAAGGGCTCTGACTATCGTACTAGACGATGTGATATCGCCACCAATGCCACTCGCCACCATTCACCAAAGTGGTCAGCAATGAAAAATGATACCGAGCGGGATCAAAGGCGATATTCAATCAGAATACCTTATAAATTCTATTAATTTATGTTGCTGCAACTTAATACTATGACCTTTAGATTCTTCAAATCAGATGTGTTGGTACTGGATGATTTATATAAATCTCGGGAATGTATTGTTTCCAAGATTTGATAATCAATGCTGTATATCGCTGCCTTATCCAACTTATTCAGTGAAGAATATAGTTGGATGGTAATCTTAATAATATTTCAATACTGGTAACAAAATAGATATAACGAGATTGGTCATGCATGGAGATAGGATAATAAATAAAGGGTACACAATTCAAAATATGACACAAATATATTACATAAAATATCAACAGATAAATAAAAATATAGAGCAACAAGTATAAAAAATAAAGAACAAATATATATATATATATATATATATATATATATATATATATATATATATTGAAAATATCACAGATAGCTCACTAGTATTGACTTTGCTTTTAGCACGGAATATTACCATATGCTTCTTAAAACAGCAATCATATGCATTTAAATTATGCAGCTCAGTGATCGACTTGCTGTTGCTTGTCGAATAAAATCTATATATCTTCTTTCCCAATTAATATAATAACTAATTATAAATTTTAAATCTCAAAATATATTAATATGTTACTCTCTGGGCTAAAGGTTCGGCCTGGTAGAAATCAGATAAATCAATTTAACCTATGAACAAGAGCTTCATTAACATCTTTATAATTTACTGATGAAAAAGAATGGTCAAGTGAGCATAATTATAATATAAAAATTTTAATAAATATTTTATCTGTGCATACTTGAACATGTAGATCTGATATATCATTCTTAATAAAATTCCTTTACGTTTAAAGACTTGCACAAGTTTGATATTAATTTCAATATTCAAATAACTTTTTGTCGAGCTAGCTTTATTGAATCATGATTTATTCGAAGCACTGAGGGCGCCCTAGATATTTTTTTTTCAACTATAGAACTCATGTGTCGAATTTCAAAATGATGGCAATCTGGATTCTTTCGACGTCCTAGGCTTTTCTGGTGGGATGATATTTTTTTTTCAACTATAGAACTCATGTGTCGAATTTCACAAAATGATGGCAATCTGGATTCTTTCGACGTCCTAGGCTTTTCTGGTGGGCTGATGTCATCTTCTCCAATGGAATATTAATGTATTCTATGCGACTCATGCCTTAATACGACCACACTGAGTCTTATAACATTATTATTGAATTCAAACTCAAACTTTTAAAATGTACAATTACTAAAAAAAAAAGGGATTTTGTGCTCTATAAATTGGTGGCTGTTCCCGGTGACCTCTGACAAGCAAGTGGGCTTTGATCTACCCTTATTCTTTCCACAATCATACTTCCGTATTTCAAATTTGCATATTATTTAAATATTCAACTACTACGCAATTACATAATTTGAAATAGTCCGTGCCAATC
The DNA here is from genome assembly GCF_014356525.2 of Nilaparvata lugens. Taxonomy (NCBI): domain Eukaryota; kingdom Metazoa; phylum Arthropoda; class Insecta; order Hemiptera; family Delphacidae; genus Nilaparvata; species Nilaparvata lugens. The sequence goes on from NW_024091429.1 coordinate 7,307, forward strand.
TGCTAGGTTATTGCATAAAGATCAAGATTATATTTTTTAATTATTCAATTACATCTTTTACTGAACTGAGTATTGTAGAACTTACAAATTCTTATCATTTATATAATAAATAAAGTATATATTTTTGAAGTGACTTGCTTTTACTGTTGGTCGGCTACTGCATTTTGATGGCTTATTCTAAAATTACAATGTATTCATGCGCCGAGTATCAAATTATCAAATTATCAAATCAAATTTTTATTGCATGAAAAATTACAAACAATGGTGTACACTTCACAAATTTGTAATGATTTTATTACTTAACTAATCTTAGACACTAACAACTAGAGTAGATATTAGACAATATTGACAAAATAAAATACAGTCATACACAAATTGTGAAGAAAAAAAAGAAAATCATGCTTCTCCTCCATGAAGGCTGTAGCCTGTGTGTGGAAAGGAGTCTGGTTTTTATAAGAAAAGTATAATATTGTAGCATAAGGTAAGGATAGTTTTTATAGATGAATAAAATATTGTAATATCTGGTAAGTTACCTGCGGTATTGTACTAGAGTAGTTAAGCTACTCTATTTTTAGAGAAAAAATATATAAGTAGATGAATAATTTCTTAAAAAAAACAAATAATTCAATTGAATAACAAATTGGTACATACATGCAGTAAATAAACTAGAGTAGTATAAATTTATGTTAGATAAATTAAAAAATATTACCAAATGAAGAATAGCCTGAAAAAGTTGCCCCAATCATTCTAGATGAAATATGATATTCAAAGAATAATATGATAAATAGTTGAAGTAGAAATCAGTCATATACATATTCAGTCAAAACATTGGAACAACACATTGAAAATATTGAAAAATGTTGATATCAATATAACTAGGAACATACAGCTGGATCACGAGTTTAATATAATATTATTATTGATAGCTGGAATGGATCATGAGCTCTATATTTTCCCTTCCTATCTCCCTCAACCATATTTTAATGTATTTTTGTACATATAGGGTGTACAGTTATGAACATTACGGAGGATGGTTGGCATGTTTCTGTATAAAATATGTGCAATGTAATGGGGTTTGTTGTTGAATGAGTTTTTATAAGTCTTGGAATTTCAATGCCTAATGAGTATGCTGAGCGTGTTGTGCGATTATGAGTTATTTTTTTGAACATATTGTTACTGTTTAAGCGAATGTAAAGAAGTAAACACTTGACATACAATTGTCGAATATCTAGAACATTGAACTCATCATATATTTCATTTGATGGCGTTCGAATGGGTTTATTCAGAGCTGTTTTAATAATTCGTTTCTGTGTAATGAGTAGAGGATTGAGTATGGATTTGTACGCCCCTCCATAGGCTAAAATTCCGGCAGTTATCACAGATTGGACGTAAGCAAAATAAACTTTTCTCAAATCATCTATTGTTAAGAATTGGCGTAGGTTTAGGAATATGTAAATAGATCTCCGGATTTTGTTTTTCAAGTGGTTTATGTGGTCTGACCATTTTAATTTATCGTCAACTATAATGCCCAAATATTTATATGAACTGACTCGCTCAATGGACTCGCAGCGGCAATGAATATTGTTAGGGTTTAAACAAGAATGTAAAGTTATTGAGTCAATGGGAGGATACTGACTTTTTCACAGAGAAACTTCAATGAATTTGGACTTTCCTATATTGAGTGTTAATATATTTCGGTCAAACCACGCTTTCAACAGGTGTAGGTCAGTGGATGCCTTTTGAGACATTTCGTCTCTATTTCTACCGGTAACATGTAGCGCTGTGTCATCAGCGAATAAGAAAAGGCTGCCAGTGAGAGGTAGTTTAGCCAGGTTATTGATATAGATTAGGAATAATAATGGTCCCAATGTGCTTCCTTGCACCACACCGTAATCAATAGAATTAAGCTGCTCTCAACTCCCATTATTTGGACAGCCTGTTCCTATCCGTTAGGTAGCTGTTGAACCAGCTGAATGACTCATTACGGACACCTATGACCTCAAGCTTTTTCATTAGTTTAGATCTATCTACTGTATCGAATGCTTCAGCTAAGTCAAGAAAGATTATACAGTTATTTAGGTTGTCATTAAGTGAGCTGTTAACTTCTTTGGTTAAATTATACAATGCATCCGATATGTTTCTGTTATTCCTGAACCCAATTGTCTGTCCATTAAAATGTCATTTGTTTCAATGTAATTAGCTAACTGGAATTTAATAATCTTTTCCAAAATTTTCGAGAAAATACTCAAGAGAGAGATAGGTCTATAGTGTTTTTTATAGATTTGTCACCATTTTTGAAAAGAGGAAAAACTGGCTATTTTAAAACTGTCTGGGAAGATACCTTGTTTAATACTCAAGTTTAAATATGTTTAAGAGGAGTTAGAAAAATATTTATATTTCTTTGTACAAATCTGGTTGGAATGTTATCATATCCGGGAGCAGACATACCTCTAAGTTTTGAAGTGAATATGATGATATCATCTTCACTTATCGGTGACATACAGAAATTAGTTTCAAGGCGATAGTTCTCATCATCCAAAACTGGTGGATTAGTTGAGTTCACCACCCTTGCCAAATTCTCTCCCACATGTGAAAAGAAACAATTGAATTCATTAGCTACTAACTTGGTCTTTTCCAGTGTTGAAACGGATCCATTATCTACTGTCTCAAAGTGCTCCAATGGAAATCCTTCTTTATTATTGTTACCTCTACCAGATATCTCATTTATAATGCTCCAAAACTTTTTTGGATCATTCCCACTTTCATTTATTTTATTTCTATAGTATTGATTTTTAGTGGTTTTTAGTAAGTGATTCAGTCTATTTCTGTAGTTTTTAAAGTTATTGATTAAATCTCTATTAAAAGGTTGTTTTTTTGTTAATTTGAATAATCTGTCTCATTCCCTAATCGATCTTACTAGTCCTTTCGTTATCCAAGGTTTTATTGTTTTAAGACGAGAATTATCTTGAGTAACCTGTCTTTTAGATTTGTCTATGTTACATTTTATAATGGAATAAAAATTATTTGTCGCAATATTGACGTCTTCCTCCATTGTAACAGAGCTCCATGTTTCCTCATTGAAAGTGGATAATAAGGTTTCATTGTGAATATAAAACTTGGGAAGATCAAATTTTCTATTGTCTTTGGATTTGGCAGTAATTTGAATGGATACAATGTAATGATCTGTAATTGCCACTTTGACGATAGCTGATTTAATTGCATTACAGTTGACATTGTTTAGAAAAATATGGTCAATCAGGGTGCTGCTATTTCTAATTTGTCTAGTCGGTTTATCGATACAGTTGATAAAGCCACTTTCATAGAGCATATTCAGATATGAATCAGTTTGTAAGTCGTTGTTCAGTATGTTTATGTTCATATCTCCTACCAATATATTTGCTTTACCTTTCCTCTCAATGCTTTGTAGTGAGTATTAAGATGATCAATGAAATCGGCAATATGTGTATCGTGATTCCGATAAACGGCAAGGATCGAGTAATCTGTTTTGTCATAACAAAAATTAATTTCTAAAGTATTGACTCCACCGATATTCATGCAACGTCCTACTGATGATAAAGAATTCTTGACAAAAACAATAACTCCATCGTTCCTATTTCGTTTATCTATCGTTTGATAAGTTGTATAGCCTTCTAACTGTTTGTTATCATCTGCATTGAGCAGTTTCGGTAAGGACGATGATATCTATTTCACAATTTAATGATCCAAGTCCTACCAGTAGATTATCAATGTTCTCATTGTAGCTTCTAATATTCAAATGTATTAATTTCAAGCTTTCTTCATTTGGATTAAAAAAGAGATTAAAAGAATGAAATGTATCGAACTCTTTACAAGAGATTAGATTATAGTTTTCCAATTCTGATTCATGTCTATCCATATATCGTTATTCAGCGAATGCTCCGCCCGCTCAACTGCCTTATCATATCAATAATAAGGCATACCAAAAGAGAGAGAAAAAGAGCAAGATCTAGATAGTATCTAAGCATCTAAGCATAGGAAAAAACTACTATTTGAGTCTATCAGTCTATATGATTGAGCAATAAAGTTCAGAGTGAAGAGAAAAATCATAGCAAAGAATAAATATGTAATAGGCTAATATTAAACAATTGAACTTCCATTTTCGAAAAATAAGAAGTATATATACTCATATAAGACCTATTTCGTATGTTATATTTAATTGAAATGAAATTTGATTGGATGATTGTATTAATATTTTGTTATGTTATATAAATAATATGTGTACCTACCTCATATTATTTTAAAAATTAAAACTTTAATTGTACTTGGGTTTTTATTTAGGTACTCATTTTTTCATATAATTTTAATCACTTCAGGATAAATCATACAAGAGCATTTTATTTATTGAGTTATAGATCACATTACTTGGCTTTTGTCTGCACTAATATAAGTACGTTTCTATGAGTGGTTCACCTCTGAATTATTATCACTCCATGCTCAAATTCTCTCCAGTATGAAATTTAATTATTAATATCAAATATTGGGAAAAAAAATTTAAAATTAGAAGAACGAAAAAAGAAAAATAACAATGTTATTGGTTCCTGACCATGTTTATGTACTAACTAAAATTATGTATATAGAGTTCATAAATCATTTGGACATTAATATCATTTAGCATATTAATAGTCAGAATTTATACAGTAGGAAAAAAACAAAATGAAACATACGGGTCCTTGGATTGTCCATTCCTGTATTTCTGGTCACCTGCTTTTATGTGTTAGTCTGGTTGTTATCACAGGCAGCGTCGATATCTTGTGGAGTGAACACTCGGATTGGCGGGTCGTCAGCTCGCACCTTCACCCACATCTTCGCGTTCTTGAACCAGGCCCCGTTGATCTTCTTCTCCCTCACAAGATTCTTTCCATAAGAGAGTAGGAATTTGTTTTTCGGAGTGAGATGATCATTTATGTACACGTCCCCAGCTGGTAATGAGTCGCTTACGTCCTTTGTGGTTAGACGCTGATCTCTTTTTTTCCCGGCCGACATCCCTGAATTTTGGGTACCTCTTGAAATGAATGACACTATTATAGAAGGAATTTTCCCTTTTTTTGTTGAAGGTATGCGATGAGCTATAGAAATATCTGACCGAAAAAAGGATAATTTCAAAGCTTTAGCAATGTTCTCGATAATTAGATAGATATCTTCATTCTGAGTAAACGGAATACCCACTATTTCTATATTGTTTTTACGCGTGTATTGCTGCACATCACTGATCTCCTGTCTAGCTAGCCACAAATCCTCGTTAAGTTTTTTGTTTTTCACTTTCAGACCCTCACATTCCGCTTTTAGGTTTCCTATATCCAATTGCACTTTGCTCAGATCACTTCGAAGTCCATTTAAAGCTGTTGTGTTTGAGTTTACCGCACTTTCTAACGATGAAATAGTCTTAGTGTTAGCGTCTAGTTTCGAGTCCACTTTGATTTCGAGGTTCTTAATCGCTTGTAGGATGGAATTTGTATCAGAAGACGGCACAGTCCCAGGCTTGAAGCAATCGTCACACTGCCATGTGTCTTTTTTTACACCGAGAGCAGCTAGTTTCGCTGCCGTACGTACACGCGTGCATGCTACGTGATAAGTTTTTTTACAACTTGTGCACTTTATTAAATCGGCATTGTCTTGGAAATCCGAATTGCACTTTGAGCACGACATGACCGAGAATAGAACACGACTGTTGACTGAGAATATGAATTTAATACAATAAAGTACGTCCGAAAATTAAATAAAAACACGGATGGGTTAACCGCCTTTAACACGCTTGGACAGATGGAAGGCAAGCTGAGCGGGCACGATGTTCACTATCAGAGCAAACCGATAACGACAACCTTTCTCCTCGGCATCTAGAGCCAGACTGAGTAGCATATATACTACATTTCCTTAATATTTTTATTTATTCTACACTTTTTGTACATGCTCTTATGACATAATAAATATTTTTGTATTTTTTAAAATGTTTTTCCTTTTACATTAACATGCCATGTGGTTACCAATCCTCTGATCGCATTTTAAGCAAATACTATTTGTATGCAATCAAATTTGCCACAGGTGTCTGGCTAAATTTCAATTTATACGGCTTGACCGATTATTTAGGTTGCCGACCAGTAAGTATCATAGAGCCTAACCTCAAAAACTCATTATTTTATATAATTAAATAAATAGCAATAATATTCTTCTTTCTTTTTGGCTGTTCAAAACTGTAGCCTGGATACCCATTATTATCTAATCTCTAGCTTGTTGATATTGCACCCGGTGATAACAAAGCAGCTGTTTGCTTGAGACCTATAAAATCTTTCCATTTAGCGATTTTGCCAGTTATCCAAAAAATTATCTTACAAGATGAATATCCGTAGCATAAGAGAGAATTTCAACGAATTTGTGTCAGTGATACAAAATTGTAATGTGAAGTATGATATAATATTGCACCAACTGAAACCTGGGTCACTGATAATACTGTACTAGAATATTCCCTTAATGGCTACCACACTATTAATAGGCCAGGACAATTGAATAAGAGTAACGGCTTATGTCTGTTCGTCAGAAATTATATCAAGGTAAATAATATTGATTGTAAGTTTGATGAAGCTGATACTTTAATAATAAGATTACAAATCGAACAAACCTATTCAACTCTAATCGCTGTATATAGATCCCCATCTTCTAATGCCGAGTCTTCTCTTAATAATTTATATGATCATTTGAGAAATCTGAATGATAACGAGAATACAGTGATGCTAGGTGATAAATATAGACTTATTAAGAAATAGAGACATTTCAATAAATATATCAGTCTTATGCAGATTTAGGCGGGATGCACACCGGAGAAACGCATTTCGTGAAGCCCTCTTCATGAAACTTGTTTCATGCAATCCGTTTCACTCGCGCATGCATTCAAAAGAAACGTTCACATTTCCTGAAACGTTTTTCACGAAACGCGTTTCTCCGGTGTGCATCCCGCCTAACGGTCTGAAACCCATTATAAACAAACCGACAAGAGTAACTCCTACAACACAAACATAGATAGACCATATTTTTTTAAAAAAATGTAAATTTCAATGAACAATATCTTATTGGGTGTATTCACAAGTCAGCCATCACTGATCATGTGATGGTCAGTGGTGATCATGTGATGATCATGTGATGGTCATGTGATGATCATCATTTCATTTCTTCCTACTAAAGGTCAATTGTGCCTGTCATTATTTCAATTGTGCCACTTCATGTAATCATCACTCTTCTCTATTTTCTTTTTTCAGTCTTTTATTTTGGGGATGTTTCACAGAGACAAGTTCTCACAGAGACAAGTAGTGTTTTTGAACGATATTAGTGTCACAGAGACAAGTTTCACAGGAGCAAGTATTTCTATAAATAATGGCAGTCTCACAGGAACAAGTTCCTACAGAGACAAGCAGTTTCATAGAAACAAGGTATCCGTCCAAAGTAGTAGCGCTATAAATGGCAGTCTCACAGAAGCAAGTTCTCACTGGAACAAGGTGTTTCACAGAAGCAAGGTCAGTGTCATAGAGACAAGGTAGCGAGTGTAGGGAGAAGCTAGGCGTGTTGCCTACATCTGAACTTGAAGGCACTCCATTATTTGTTCTAGTAATTGAATGTCTGCTGTTTTTTAATCATGTAGGTATATGATAGAGATGGGTTGGTAACCTATTAGAATTAGATAGAAGATAGATAGAATTATGAAGATAACTCAAATAAATAAATTGAGTTCTATGCAAATGTAATATATTTCTACCAAACTCCTAGATAACTATTCCAATATATCTAATAAGTATATATTGGACCTTCAACCTGAAAGAATAATCAATATGAATATGAAATGGAATATATAAAAGCCAAATAGCCTACCACTGACCTATTCATCACCGCTTCTTAAAAACCACATGGCCAAAATGGTTTTTCATTATAATTCCTTCTTTCGTAATAAATTGTTTATGCTTTTGTACTCCTGAGCGAAGCTCGGTCCCCGATATTATGAGCTAATCATCTCTTCTTTTTCGAGCTGCGGTCTCGAATTGTACATTCAAATCGATTAATATCAACTTCAGGCAGTCACAGATAGAGTAAAGCTTCGTTAACACCAATAGATTCTATAGATTCTATTAGATTGAACATAACTTATCATACACATGATGAACATTTATGTGTTTTCCAAGTGCCGTTCAATCTATAATAATCTGTGAGGATTGAGTTATTAACATTTTGTTAATAGCTTTGGTGTAATCGTAGCTTTAGATGCCAATATTTATCATGGCGTTCCGAGTTACGGATAATTATGTCAATGAAAAACTTTATTTTCCTCATGAAATCTTTCCCATAAAAATTTCAACAGATTGTTGTCTACAAGCGTTTCCACATGTTACAAAATGAAAATCCCAGTGAAAAACAAAAAGTGCCACTTGATAATTCCCAAATCATCTTTTTAATCGTAGCTCTGATTCAACTGAGCAATAACTTTCTGAACTTAATGAGTTAGTAAAGTAACATTTAAAATTATCATAAGCGCAATGGGACTTGGGACTCCATCAATTCAGAATAAGTATTATACGGTATTCATTTTTACAGGATTGAAGTAGTGCAAAATTTAGATTAGCACTCCAATAGACTTTATTTGTAACGAAGTGAGTTCATTACTTTCATATCAAAGTTTTACTTTTTCCATTACCGTATGATATAGTATATTGACGACTACTGCAAAACAATGTCTGGTAGCCCTGGTAATGTAATGTAATGTATATAATGAAATGTGATCGTATGGTTGATTGGAAGTCTCCAACCAGCCTGATCAGATTTCTTAGTGGGACCATTGGCAAGCATTTTAAAAAAGCCCTGATATTATAACAATGACTTTATTCCTAGTGGATAGCATTTCTAGTAGATGGCTGAATATTCTCGTTATCACATTGCAAAGGATGTTCAGTGAGGTCTACTGTTATCTGGACTACTAGAGTATTGTAACTCCTAATGTCAGATTGAGTAAGAGCTTGAAATTTATTCCTATTTAGTGTACTCCATGTTCAATAATCTGCCACTATCTTATATTAGAAGAAACTTGCCTCTGAAGAAATTAAAAAACGCAATAAATCTAATTCTGAATGAAAATGCTTATTATTCCGTAAATTAATTCTCAAATTGTTGAAAATGTGATATGAGTTTATAAATAGTTTATGTTTTTTTTTTCAATTTATGACTTAATTTATTCAATTGTACTGGGTGATGATAATTATGACTTGATAAGACTGATTTGATGAATGATTACACTATTCATAAGATGACTACTAAGATGTTATGAATTGGATTGCTCATTTATTGTATAACAGACTATAAGCTGAATTCTTTAGACAAGGTAATCGCCTAATCTACATCCAAATTGTTTGTATTTATCGGTCAATATATTTCTTATTCCTAGACGCCAGCTAAGAAAGGGGTTTCAATTTTTGTAGAATAAGCACGTAATTCAAACTGTATAATAATCCCTATTACATACAAAACGCATGAAAAATAGAGAGCTTACCAGATTTTGTCTATTTTTCATGCGTTTTGTATGTAATTAAGGATTATTTTTTCAAGGTTGCATTTTTCTATTATAGACTTATCCTACATCTCTCTCTTTGAAATTAGATGTTCTACAATTTCTGTGAGAAAATATTTTATGTTGATTGTACATGTAACATAGTAAATCTGCTTCAAACCAGGAACTTGTTTTTCGGGTCCAAGTTTCGCGTATTTTGTCACATATCTTAAAAATTACTATAGCTAACGGTCTGGAAACGGTTTTATTCAATTTCTCAGTTCATTTTACATAAAGTACGCTGAATTCAACATCTAAGTTAACAGCCAACAAATACCCGTAGGGCAGGAGAACTGAAATTCAGATGAAATCTTTCACTCTGTATAACTTGGTAACTAAGCATTTTCAGACATACCGGTATGTCAATAAGAACTTTTTCCTCTTTTGATGTGAGGAATCACCCCCTGGCTTATGGGCACCTTTTTTCAGAACGCTATGTATATTATAATACAGATTATATTATATTTTTATTACAGATTAAAATACAAATAGGCTACCGTACTAAAATATTTTATCTATGGATAAGAGTTACAGACCAGCATTTCCTCGATTGAATAAAATGCTTTATTCTTCAACCATCCTTCTATTGCTCTCTTAAAACTATCAAGATCATAATTCCGTACTTCCAGTGATAACCTGTTGAAAATGTTCACTCCTATAATAGCAGTAGCCTACATGTTTTGTGTTTTGGTAAGCCTAGCACGCCCCAGATCAATCTAACTACCTGTCCGTGTGTTATGCTCATGAATGCTTCCCCTCAATTGAAAAGATTAAAGCTTTGCTTTACAAATATTAAACAATTCATAATGTAAATACATGGAAGTGGCAATATACCATTGTCTAAGAATAAAAGGCTTACAGGACTCCCTCATGACCAGATTAAAGATAGCACGCAAAACTCTTTTTTGACACATAATATTCATAATTCTAATAGGTTCTGATAACCCATAATGATAAAATAGGTGTTCAATGAATAAATGAAGCCTAACAACTTGAAATATATTTCAAATTATTTAAGATTAAATTGATTCTATCTCGGTGCTAGTCAGCTTTACATTTGTACATGTATCATTGTATTGAATTATAAATATTTGATGATTTTGGTAAAACGACATTTTAATCCTGGACTAGTAGTTCTATGAACAGTAGACCTCGCACAGTTATGAAACACAGCCTCGTCTCATACTGTCCATAAGAGTAAATCCTGTTTGTATGTTGTGTGGGTGTGAAAACGGCTAATGGCTGTTGGGGTTAGTGTATCAAAAATATGCTAACATCAAAAGCTAAAATCTCCTTCAACACACTGGCAACAGGTCAGCCCGAGTTGAAAGCAGATAAAGGTCGAGAGAAATTACTTGATAGAGAGTAGAGTGTCAGAGAAAAGGCTAAAAATTCGTTTTGTTGCATTTACTGTAAGCAAATTTTCTCTTAACCATTTATCGACTTTCATCAATTCTTCCTGTGCCAGATTAAAAACTTCCTCTCAGGTGTTTCCTTCAAATAGTATACACGTATCATCAGCAAAATCTATTACTCTTCCTCTTATCTTAATTGAACATAGCTCATTTGCATATGCCAAATACAGAATAGGCCCAATAACTGTTCCTTGGGGAATCCCAAACTTCATCGTTTCCTCTGAACTGAGATGTTCTTCAACTTTGACTTTCTGACGCCGGTCACAGAGGTATGATCTTAACCATTATAGAGGAACTCCTCTAATTCCCATGGCTTCTAATTTCTTCAGCAGCAAACTGTTATTAACAGTGTCAAAAACTTTTGCTAGGTCCAGGAACACTGCTGCACATTTTTTGTTATTTTCTAGCTTATCTGTGACAATATTTGACAATTCTAATACCGCATCTTCTGTACTCCTCCCCTCACGAAAGCTAAATTGATTCCTAGATAGTAAGTTGTTTTTTCCATGTAATTCACAAGACGTTTCTTTACCAGTTTCTCCAAAATCTTAGAAATATTGCTTATAAGTGAATAGGCCTGTAATTGGTGGCATTTGTTTTGTCGCCTTCTTTATGTAATGGTCTAACACATGTCTCTTTCATAGCTCAATTTTTTGGAAAAATTCCTTTTGACAGACTTAAATTAAATATGTGAATTAATGGTTTTACAATTACATTTTTTATCGACTTCAATGTTCTATTATTGATTCCATCAAGTCCTGGAGCACTGTCATTTCGCAAACTACTAATAGCTTCAAGAAGCTCATCTTCAGTTACTGGGTGAAAGTAGATGGAGTGTAGAGTTCTTGTAACAGGTTTATATTGTGATATGATTTGGTCTAGTGGTTTTCTCAAGGAATCTATTATTGTCTCCGCCATTTCTTCACCTACATTTGTGAAAAAGTTATTCATGTGGTTGAGCACAGTTTCTGGATTTTCCATTAGATTGAAAATCCTATCATCTATTTTAATAGCATTCAATTTCATTTTTGTTTTTGATTTTGAGTCAGTAGCATCTTTGATTACTCTCCACATTTTTTTATTATCCTTTCCAGCCTCATACAATTTCTCTCTATAGTATTGGTTCTTTGTTTCATGAATTAAAGCTGTGAGTGTATTCCTATAACGACGATAGAAGTTGGTTAAGTTAATGTTGTTTGGGTCTTCCTTTCTTCTTTTGTTGAGTAGATTTCTGGTTCTTATTGCTGCTACTATACCTCTGGTGATGCATATGGTTTGATGGGTTTGTACTTCTTCTGCCGCCGATGCTGCTTGATATTATTTTGTTTATGTTGTCTCAGAGTTGATAAGAAGGTGTCATAAGATGTATCTGGATTATTATCTTCTAAAACATGAATCCACTCCTCATTCAGTAGTTCATTCTTGAAGCTATTATAATGTCTATTTTCTCGTTTATTTCATGTGTTCCAGTTTCATTTGCACATGTATCATTGTATTGAATTATAAATATTTGATGATTTTGGTAAAACGACATTTTAATCCTGGACTAGTAGTTCTATGAACAGTAGACCTCGCACAGTTATGAAACACAGCCTCGTCTCATACTGTCCATAAGAGTAAATCCTGTTTGTATGTTGTGTGGGTGTGAAAACGGCTAATGGCTGTTGGGGTTAGTGTATCAAAAATATGCTAACATCAAAAGCTAAAATCTCCTTCAACACACTGGCAACAGGTCAGCCCGAGTTGAAAGCAGATAAAGGTCGAGAGAAAATACTATGTTTTCTTTCCGTTATTAATTGCATGCGTCATTGCATGCAATGAATAGTCAACACGACAGCTGATTTTTTACTAAGTTACATTGATATATTAATTGCATGCGTTATTGGATGCAATTAAAAATCCACTCAACAGCTGAATTATTATGGATGATTCTATTCTGATTTTTACTGTAATATTGGCGTTCGAAGGAGACTTTACCTATTGTATTAACCTTAAAATGCAAAATTTCCAAAAACCTTGTATATACGTCGAGGCACAATTTAAAAAGAAATATACCTGTGAAATTTCATGGTAATCTATTGCTGCGTTTCGCCGTAATTGCGGAACATATAAACATAAAGAGAAATGCAAAGCCGTCAACTTGAATCTTAGAACTCACTTGGAAACCACAAATATCCTGGATGAAAAAAAGATGTAGATTTGAATCTAAATGTCTAGGATACACTAACAGTCCACTAAATTCATCATTTTTTCTCCACAGGAGAAACGTTTAAAGCTGGCATCAAATGATGTCACCACATATTTACATATGTAAATTATATATTTATATATGTATGTCACGTGGATTGAAGGAGCGTTGTTTTTCACGTTGTTTGTTGATTGAAGAAGATTCTATTTTACTATTAAATAAATCATAATGTAATTACTTATCCACTTCGAGATTTACATAGTGATAATAAGTAGGAAATTAAATGTATAGCAAACACTTCAGTTGCTATGTAGGCCTACTGTATTGTATTCTGTAGTGTCTTATTTTTACTGAAGTGATGAAGTATCAGAAAATACTATTATTCAGCATTGTTATGTATTATTTTCAATGTCATTTTTTTCTCTTTCTTTTCAATAATTTGAATTTGTTATTATTTTAAATAAGTGGATAACTTAACTATTGTTTGTTTTTATCATTATTTGTATTATTTTTTTGTATTGTTATAATACTTGATAGAGAGTAGAGTGTCAGAGAAAAGGCTAAAATTTCGTTTTTGTTGCATTTACTGTAAGCAAATTTTCTCTTAACCATTTATCGACTTTCATCAATTCTTCCTGTGCCAGATTAAAAAATTCCTCTCAGGTGTTTCCTTCAAATAGTATACACGTATCATCAGCAAAATCTATTACTCTTCCTCTTATCTTAATTGAACATAGCTCATTTGCATATGCCAAATACAGAATAGGCCCAATAACTGTTCCTTGGGAATCCCAAACTTCATCGTTCCTCTGAACTGAGATGTTCTTCAACTTTGACTTTCTGACGCCGGTCACAGAGGTATGATCTTAACCATTATAGAGGAACTCCTCTAATTCCCATGGCTTCTAATTTCTTCAGCAGCAAACTGTTATTAACAGTGTCAAAAACTTTTGCTAGGTCCAGGAACACTGCTGCACATTTTTTTGTATTTTCTAGCTTATCTGTGACAATATTTGACAATTCTAATACCGCATCTTCTGTACTCCTCCCCTCACGAAAGCTAAATTGATTCCTAGATAGTAAGTTGTTTTTTCCATGTAATTCACAAGACGTTTCTTTACCAGTTTTTCCAAAATCTTAGAAATATTGCTTATAAGTGAAATAGGCCTGTAATTGGTGCATTTTTTTGTCGCCTTCTTTATGTAATGGTCTAACACATGTCTCTTTCATAGCTCAATTTTTTGGAAAAATTCCTTTTGACAGACTTAAATTAATATGTGAATTAATGGTTTTACAATTACATTTTTTATCGACTTCAATGTTCTATTATTGATTCCATCAAGTCCTGGCGAGCACTGTCATTTCGCAAACTACTAATAGCTTCAAGAAGCTCATCTTCAGTTACTGGGTGAAAGTAGATGGAGTGTAGATTTCTTGTAACAGGTTTATATTGTGATATGATTTGGTCTAGTGGTTTTCTCAAGGAATCTATTATTGTCTCCGCCATTTCTTCACCTACATTTGTGAA
>NW_024091430.1:0-21774 GCF_014356525.2 Nilaparvata lugens
TAGAGAAACGATAGCGTAAGTAGATATCCCATGGTATAGGGCGTTTATGTCGCAACTTTTACTGTTATCCCAAGTCGATAGTTCACGTAGTTCTTTCCTATGCAGCTGTGTGACGCTGGTAATCTTTCAAATTATGCCGTTCATACACTCTCACCCCAACAAAACAGTAAAAATTGACAATAATCGACAGTAATCGGCTTGAGATAACAGTAAAAGTTGCGACATAAATTCCCTATACCATGGGATATCTACTTACGCTATTGTTTCTCTATGCTTCTATTGAGACATTCTATTTAGATCTTTCTATGCTGGGGAAAAAAGTAAACCACTGTTTCTTATGGCAGTTACCACACTAGTGTGAACACTTCCATAAGAAACAAAGCTATTCTCTTTCTTCCCAGCCAAGGAAACATTCATAGCAACGCTGAACTTTAAAGCTGGGTTTACACCAAAGTTATTAACAAAATGTTTATTTTTCCGTCCTTATAGATTCCATAAAGGTGCGTACAGACTTTCGCTCTGCTCCTCAATCGAACGTCACTCGAGCAGAGCGATTGATGATCGACCGGGGAGCAAGAGTGGAACGCCAGAAGAGCTAACATCTCCCGTAACGTTCATGATCGGTGCGTGCGCGGAGCGTGTTGGAGGCGCGTATATCTGTACGCACCTTTAGATTGAACGGAACTCGACAAACACGTATGTTCATCATGTGTATGGTTAGGTTAGGTTAGGTTAGGTTAGGTTATGTTATGTTCAATCTAATAGAATCTATAAGGATTAAGTAATTAACATTTTGTTAATAACTTTGGTGTAAACTCAGCTTAAATATACATTTTCTGTCATTCAAATAGCTGTTGATATGTATTCAAGGGTAATATCATAGAGGAATAATAGCGTAAGTAGATATCCCATGGTTTAGGGAATTTATGTCGCAACTTTTGCTGTTATCTCAAGCCGATTACTGTCGATTATTGTCAGTTTTTACTGTTTTGTTGGGGTGAGAGTGTATGAACGGCACAATTTGAGAGACTACCAGCGTCACACAGCTGCATGGGAAAAAACTACGTGAACTATCGGCTTGGGATAACAGTAAATATTTGCGACATAAACGCCCTATACCATGGAATATCTACTTACGCTATTGTTTCTCTATGGTAATATTTACAAGAGACGGAACAACATTTCAAATAAATATAGGGCTCATTTTTTAGTACAAATCTCATCGAAACTGACCAAATCTTGAAATTTCATCATTTTACAAACGTCTTAGGAACAACCTAATCCACATTGCTATGACAAATTTTGATAATTTCAACTGGTTATCTAATCTATTATAGTAAAAAAGTAAATTCGATGGCTTTTGTTGGTGGGGAGTCCCTTGCGGGAAGGTCCCACCGCCTGAATATATAATTTAAGCCGTCAATGGGCCTTACGACTGTCATACTTCAGCCGGGACCGACAGTTAGTGAGATACACGTTATACAATCAGTGCTCTAGTGGATAGAGCGCTTGCGTATCAGCATAGAGATCCCGGGTTCAAACCCTCTCATTACCAAAAGTTTTTTTAACCAGATCACTCCCGTGTTATCGGATGGACATGCTACTGTTGGTCCCGGCTGAAGTATGACAGTCGTAAGGCCCATTGACGGCTTAAATTATATGTTCAGGCGGTGGGACCTTCCCGCAAGGGACTCCCCACCAACAAAAGCCATACGAATTTACTTTTACCATAGAGAAACAATAGCGTAAGTAGATATCCCTTGGTATAGGGAATTTATGTCGCAACTTTTACTGTTATCTCAAGCTGATAGGTCATGTAATTCTTTCCCCTGAAGATGTGTGACAATGGTAGTTTCTTATATTGTGCCGTTCATACACTCTTACCTCAACAAAACAGTAAAATTTGACAATAATCAACAGTAATCGACTTGAGATAACAGTAAAAGTTGCGACATAAACGCCCTATACCATGGGATATCTACTTACGCTATCGTTTCTCTAAGCTTTTACTTAGTGGAAAGGACTACCAATTTTCTGTTAGGGTCAGAACATATTAGGCGTTTTCAGACGGCGTGGTCGTTGTAGTGGTCAGGCCACCGTGAACCTATCACCGATTCTATCTTGTTGTGACAACCCGATTACAGTTTCGGCCACCAGAACCCGTTGTCACAACTTTTGTTAGTTTGGCTTTGTCTGCCACTTTGACGCTGTCTTTGTCGCCGTGGTCAGATCACCGTCAACCTGTCACCGATTCTATCTTGTAGTGACAACCAGTTTCGGCCACCAGAACGCGTTGTCAGCACTTTTGTTAGTTTGGCTTTGTCTGCCACTTTGACGCTGTCTTTTTCGCCGTGTTCAGGCCACCGTCAACCTATCACCGATTCTATCTTGTTGTGACAACCCGATTACAGTTTCGGCCACCAGAACGCGTTGTCACCACTTTTGTTAGTTTGTCGTTTTGCGCCACTCTGACGCTGTCTTTGTCGCCGTGCTGTTGTCGTGGTCAGGCCACCGTCAACCTATCACCGATTCTAACTTGTTGTGACAACCCGATTACAGTTTCGGCCACCAGAACGCGTTGTCACCACTTTTGTTAGTTTGTCGTTTTGCGCCACTCTGACGCTGTCTTTGTCGCCGTGCTGTTGTCGTGGTCAGGCCAACGTCACGCTGTCACCGATTCGTTGTTGTTGTCGCCGTCTGTTGTTGACTGGCGGTTGTTGTTTGCTGTTGCTTCTGTTGTTGATTGATGTGATGTTGTTGTGCAACTGCAGGATCCACCTGAACAGAGGTTAGATTAGATTAGAGTTCTTCATTTATATAAAATATAATATACAGTATGTGCAAAAAAGAATGACCCGATTTTAAATAGCTATATTTACTAGTAGTTCTGTGAACAGTAGACCTCACGCAGTATTCTCATCCACAAATACCTGATTGAAACTATAGACTTTATGGAAATACAGCAATAGACTGGCTTCTCCACACATCTGTGTAATCACTTGTCAGCTGATTTATGATGAATAATTCTATAGTCTATACTCACGCAGTATTCTCATCCACAAGTACCAGATGTCAACTGTTTTAAATGTTAACAAACTCAGTTCACGTTTGAATTTGTATTTCATATGATATAATTCATCCAGTTCCGTGATGATCTTTCTATCTGATGAAAATTATTTTTTTAGCATCAAAAGTATTAGAATTTCTCCAGCATTATTTAGTTCATTAGTTTATTTTTATTCACCTATTAAATTAGTTTTTTCGAATGTGAGAATATTGATACTGATGGGCACGCATAATAATACCATGACTGCAAAACAAAATATTGAAACCAAAGACCTTAAAGCTGCGATTAGACCAAATTTATTTGAAAAATGTTAATAACTCAATCCTTTTAGATTGAACATAACTTATCATATGCATGATGAACATATGTGTTTGTCAACTTCCGTTCAATCTAATAGAACCGATAAGGATTAAGTTATAACCATTTTGTTAATAAATTTGGTGTAAACCCAGCTTAAAGATGCATACCTCTTTAATGTCTTTGATTGAAACCATAGACCTTATACAAATACAGTAATAGACTGGCTTCTCCACACATCTGTGTAATCACTTGTCAGCTAATTTATGATAATTCTATACTCTGATTTTTACTCTAATATTGGCGTAAGGAGGCTCCTTTTTTCTTTTATATTATCCTTGAAATGCAAAATTTCCAAAAACCTTGTATATACGTTGACGCGCAATTTAAAAAGGAACATACCTGTCAAATTTCATGAAAATCTATTACCGCGTTTCGCCGTAAATGCGCAACATATATTTAAAAGTTACCTGCATGAAAGAATACAAATCCTTGACACCAGTAAACTGACATTGACCGACTACGGTCTTCCACAGGGTACAGTGCTCTCCCCGTTATTATTTTTGGTATATATCAATGATCTATTGAAAATTGACATCAATGGATGCCATTCCACCTCCTTTGCATATGACACGGCCTTAATTTTTACTGGGTCAAATTGGCGGGAGGTTAAGTGTTTAGCCGAGGCTGGTCTGGCTAGGGTTAAATCTTGGCTGGATCACCACACGCTGACACTTAACATAAAAAAAGTGTGTACATGCTTTTCTCTCCATCAGAAAGGTCTATCCCTACAGAGCTATTTCAAGATGGTGTAAAAACTCACTCAGACTCTGTACATATTATAATCATTATGTAGAGTTGGAAGGGTTGCAGGAGAGGGATGAAAACTGTGTATGTCAGGCATTGATAAGAGTGAGGGAGACAAAATATCTGGGAGTCATGTTAGATTCACAACTCAAATGGAACGCTCACATTGATAATATATGTAAAAAGATGAAACATATTATACATAAATTTTACAGGTTAAACGGGTTAGGTGATTTAAATATATTACTATTAATTTACTTTGCTTACGCCCAGTCAGTATTACAGTATGGCATTAGGGTATGGGGTGGGGCATTGGACGTACATTTTAACAAAATCTCCTTAATTCAAAAACACTTAATTAAAGCAGCACTTGGTCGACCCAGACGTTACCCTACAAATCTCCTTTTTACAGAATTCCCAGTTTTAACAGTTAGGCAACTATTTGTGAAAAACATAATATTATACATAATTAAAAACAGAAATCTATTACACCTCAAGCTCGAACCTACAATTTTCGAATGCAAGATAATTATCAGATTAACAGAACTGACATGACTGTATGCCGAAGACAATTTCCTTACATCTGCAATAGACTCATCAACCTGCTACCAGAAAACTTAATAGCAAATAGAACAACAAAAGCAAATCCTAAAAAAATAGCAGAGTGGATAAAATCAATAAACACTTCTCAATTCTTACAAACATAATATAATATTAAATATCACCATCATCTCATTTTACTAACTACAGTTCATCAATAATTGTATCAATTCTCAATATTCAGATATATTCCTTCCAACACAATATATATCAACATTGACTTATAACAGCAACCAATCATAAAACTTAATATAGCAGTAACTTACTCCATTTGTATTACACTTCAACTTTTCTCATATAATCAGTATTCTGTACATTTTTATGTCATACATATTTGTATTAATTTTTCTTCTCTTTCACTTGTGTATTGTACTTTTTATGAATTTTTTTGGTACTCGCTGCCAGCACTCAAACCCTTGGTTTTGCAGGCAGCGCCTATTATGTTATTTTGTGTAACAAAGTTTTTATTTATATGAATACTTTGATTGTCTATCTTGCTTAACTTTGTTTTGACATTTATCATTGTTTTTGTATTATAAAAATAAAAACTTTTATGATTTTCAAAAAAAAAAAAAAAAAAACATTTAAACATTAAGAGAAATGCCAAACCGTCGACTTGAATCTTAGACCTCACTTCGTTCGGTCAATTAGGAAGAAGGTCTTACCACAATCAAATTGCATACTTAAATACTCACAAAATATTGGGGTTTGCAAAAATCCATCATAAATGTTGAATATGTGCTTCATTGGCTGCACGGACGACATCAAGTCTGTGGCTTAATTCATCGCAAACTGAGCATAAGGTGACTTCTGTCACTGAGGCTACAGCCGCTCATATTCAGGTTTTCTGTTCATCAATGTCAAGAGGTGAGGAAGGTACGAAGACATGTTGTGTAACATATCCCCACAGGAAACAATCTGGTGTGGTACACTCACACAACTTTCCTTGCTCATTGATCTATAAACCTCATTAACGAGGATAATTTAGGGAATAACATTATGCCGATTGGTGGCTAAATACGTAATTAAAACTACGATTATACTATTGTTATTGTTTTCAGAGTACATATTTGTTTGATTATTATGAAATTTGAGGATTTTTTAAAAGTTGTCAAAACAGCTGTTCTACAAATAAAATATCGACGTGTGTTTCTTTTGAATAAACTGTTCCACCTACCTACCTCACGCACGAGAAGGAGGTTACAAAGTATATTTCTCAAGGATGAGGTGGACCCCCTGTTAATTTCTCAGGGAAGACTCATGCCAGTTAATAGAGCTGATATATAACTATACAGGGTATGAATTTGAAAAAATCGGTCAAGTCATTTTTGAGAAAATCGTGATAGGAATTTAACAAAATTCATTCTTCTCGGGAATATTACAGAGCTCCTGCAATTTTCCCAGAAATGAGACTCATGTCAGTTGATAGGGCTTATAAATAGCTATCTAGGGTATAAATTTGAAGAAAATCGTTAGAGCCGTTTTCGAGAAAACCGTGAAAAATATGGTTTTTAGCCATTATCCGCCATTTTTTCCGCCATTTTGAATTGAATTTCTTATTGTTGGATCCTCATGGTATAAGGACCTTAAGTTTAAAATTTCAAGTCAATTGGTTAATTAGGAATGGAGTTATCGTGTTCACAGACACACACACACACACAGACCAACACCCAAAAATCATGTTTTTGGACTCAGGGGACCTTGAAACGTATAGAAAACATGAAATTAGGGCACCTTAAATTTTTTGGAAAGCAATACTTTCCTTACCTATGGTAATAGGGCAAGGAAAGTAATATTATATTGGTCTTACCTTGTCATTCATTTCCGGGAAAATAGTGCTCATATTGAAGTTGGCCAGACTGTTGGTGCTGGACGATGATGCAGTGAGGTTGGCAGCACTGCTATTACAGTTGGCAGCTGGCGAGAAATTCGAATTTGATTTTGCAGCTGGTGGGAAATTTGAATTTGATTTTGCAGCTGGCGGGTAATTTGAATTTGATTTTACAGCTGGCGGGAAATTCGAATTTGATTTTGCAGCTGGCGGGAAATTTGAATTTGATTTTGCAGCTAGCGGGAAGTTTGAATTTGATTTCTGACACCCTTGGTTTGTTGTAGGGGATGATATAGTTGTTGTTTGATAGAAAACCCCTGAACTAGCTGGTATCAAATTGTTATCTGGTTTTAGGTTAGGTTTTGCCTCAACATTTGAAGGATAGAAAACACCTTTACTAGCTGGTATCAAATTGTTATCTGGTTTTAGGTTAGGTTTTGGTTCAGTATTTGAAGGATAGAGAACAGCTGTGCTGGCTGGTGTCAAACTATTATCCAGTTTTTGGTTGGGTTTTGGATCAACCACGGTTGATGAATAGAGACTGGTTGGAATTAAATTGTTGGCAGGTTTTGGGTTGGGTTTCACATTAGATTTCGCTTCAACATTTGCAGATTTCTTATTCAGCGCTGGAGGGAAAAGATAGGAGGGTGGTGCCGTGGAATCGAACAGATTCATCTGGAAATCAGCTGCTGACTCAGCAAGAAAAGTTGTTGATGCTGTCCCCGTTGGCTGCAGGTTATCCAAGGTCTGTCCAAAATAGTTCTGATAGGATGGGATTGGTTGATTGCTACCGTAATCACTGCCATGATGATATTCTGTAGCTCCAAACAGATTTGATGTCGACACACCAAATGATGGCAGATCACTAGAGTTATGTCCGGCCATTTCAAAGCATGTGCCATAGTTCAATGATGTCACTGATGAAAACTGATCAACACTTGCTGCAGAAGCACCATCTTGTACATTGCTGATCAGGGATTCAGCGCTATACTTGTTACTGCTTTTGAAAGTTGAAGACGACTTAGTCAAAGGGAACCTTTCATTCTTTTTAGCAGCAGTTGAACAACTATTCACATTATGACTTGAACTTTGTGACCACAGGGATGTTGGCAAACTAACTGGAGTCGACCCTGTACTGCTTTTAGCCACAGATGGTATTGTACTGTTTTTAGCAACCAATGTTGAACTGCTAGGTGCAAGAAACGATAGACCTGTATCATTAAAGTTGTTGTTTTGCAAATTTATTTCGCACTTTCTTGTTGTTGAGTTGGCAACACTTTTCTGCTGCATTGCTGATGGATCCTTTGGTTTTTGATTTGTGGTTGCATTGCCATCAAATGGCAACATGTTCTGTTTCTGATTTTTGGTTGCGCCATCAGAACTCAGCAGGTTCTGTTTCTGATTCGATGTTGCACTATCAAATGTCAACAAATTTTGCTTCTGGCTACCTTCAGTTGACAACAAACTATATCCATCTCTATTCTGTGGATTGTATGTATTCTTGGCATTTATCAGGGGCTGGAAGTTAGTTGTAGAACCTTTCTGTGGCATAGGCATGGTGTTACATTTGTAGTCAACCTGCTTAGCACTGTTTGAGCCAGCAGTGATCTCTGGATAGTATATGTCAGGTGCCATAATATTCTGCACATACTTGTAGTTATTGCCATCCTGTTTCTTATTAGTTTTCACTTGATCAACCAGTTGACTGACTGACAGAAAGCTACTGCCTCCACTTTGAGGTTGTTGATGAGACACATTGGGCCCTGAAGATGTTTTGCTGGTATCTGCAACAACACCAGACCTTTGTCCTTGATTTGGAGCTGGATTCTTGGAGCTTTTGGCATCAAACTGTGCTGATGTAGCATGAAACTGTGGATTACCCATGGTAAAGTTTGTAGATTTTGATGGAGTGTCTGAGAAGTTTGATGATGGCTTGGATTGCATGTCAAAGATGTTTGATGATGCATTTACATCAAATGTGTTTGATGGTTTTGATGATGCATTCAAATCAAATGTGCTGGATGGTTTTGATGTTATGTTCATGTCAAATATGTTTGAAGGTTTTGATGATGCATTCATGTAGTTTGAAGGTTTTCCAGTCATGTTGAAATGGAAATTTGAAGGGTTTGCTGGTGTATTTGTCTTGGATTGTACATCGAAGATGTTTGATGGTTTTGATGATGCTTGCAAGAAGTTGGATGACTTTGAAGTTGGCACTTCTGTGGAGAAGGGTGCTGAGGATTTTGGTTGTACATCCAAGGAGTAACTTGAAGATTTTGTAGGCATATCCAGATGTATATTAGAAGATTTTGCTGGTGTTTCAGGCAATTTAGATTGCACATCAAAGATGTTTGATGGCTTTGATTGCACATCAAAGATGTTTGATGGTTTTGATGGTGCTTGCAAGTAGTTTGCAGATTTTGAAGATGGCATGTCTGTAGAGAAAAGTGCAGATTTTGGTTGCATATCCTGACAGTAGTTTGATGATTTCACAGGAGATACATCAGTGGCATTATTTAAAGATTTCTGATTGTTTCTGTCTTCAACTTCTGGAAGGGTTTGGAAGATGGTTGCAGTTGTGTTTGAAGACATTCTGTAGTCACCGTTGACTCCTGGTGTTGAAGGACCAGTGTTTGTGCCTAGTGCCAGATCCCCAACCAATGTTGGCAACGTTGAAGGTATTCCCAAGCCATGGTTGTCAAGATGTGACAACAGTGAAAGTGATGACTTGGAAGTAGGCCATGAGTAGTGCAGTGCTGATGATGAAGACGTTTGTGCCTGAGGATTTGCAGTTGTTCTAGTGATGGAGCCATCAGTGCCACACAAGGTTTGGGCATCAGAGATTGGGAAATCCATTCCATAGAACATCTGTGAGTTTGTAGAGTATGTCGGTTGTAGACCACCAGTTATGATTGGTGCGATGAAATCCAGAGCATCTTTGTGCGGTGTGAACATCCTGTCTGGTGGAATGAAAGGTGCTGATGCAGTGGAAGAACTTCCAACTTCCAGAGTGGATGTTCTAGGGTCTGGCATTGTCATCCAGTTGACAGACATGCGTGGCTGAGATGTCTTCACAGTCTCACTACTGCTGCCAACTTTGCCATTTGCCGGTGTGGTTGTTGTTGATGTGGTGGCACCACTGCTGAATGTGAAAACAGATTGATTTGCTTGAGTTGTGGCACCACTGCTAAATATTCCCACAGTTTGATTTGCTTGAGTTGTGGCACCACTGCTAAATATTCCAACAGATTGATTCGCTTGAGTTGTGGCACCACTGCTAAATATTCCCACAGTTTGATTTGCTTTAGTTGTGGCACCACTGCTAAATATTCCAACAGATTGATTCACTTGAGTTGTGGCACCACTGCTAAATATTCCAACAGTTTGATTTGCATGAGTAGTTGCAGTGGTACTACTGAATATACCAGCTGTTTGATTTGTTATAGTGGTAAAGATATTAGTGGTTTGATAGGTACTCTGTGCTGGGAATAGCATTGTACTGTTGTTGAAGCTGTTATTCAAAGTTGTTGAGAGTGATGGGGGAAATAGGATGATGATTTAGACATGACAGAATTACTGTTATTCTGGTTCATCCCTAGATCCGGGAAATAAGTAGAAGATTTTGATGAGGTAGCATTACTTGTAGCACCTTGATCCATTCCAGCAGTCTGGCTAGTTTTGATTGAGGCATTATCAAACATTACTGGTTGCTTTTTGTTCATGGGATTCCCTCCCACATAGAACTTGTTACCAATGGAGCTGTTATTACTTTTTGAAGTATTCACCGATTTCGTTTGAGCAGCTTGTGATGTGACTATGCTACCACACTGGTCCACACCCATCAGATCTTTGGAACTGGTACTTTTGGAGCAGTACTGAGTGAGTCTTCAATTGTTGAAGATGAATACAGTGATTGTGGGAATCCGATAGCTTGAAAATCACTTGCACTGGAGAAAGCACAGGAATAGGAACGTGTTGTTATAGGATTTGAAGTTGTTGATGCCTGGGTGTAGATGAAATTTGCTGGTGCATCACTCTTGCTACCTAGCTTTGTACTACTTGCAACCGGTTGTGGGACGAAATTGCTGTCACTTGTGTCCATACTTTTGTAGCTCGACAAGTTCCCAAACATGCCAGCACTTGTTGAGTATGATTGATCAGATGCAAACACATTTTTGGACGCACTGCTAGTTGGGAAATGATTGTAGCCCGACATGTAGTTAGTTTGAAAATCGTCAAAGTTCTGTAACTGCATGCTGGGTTTCGGATTCCAGTTGTTGTAGGCATTGTAACCCAATCCACCATCTTGACTACCATAGGTTGTAGCGGCCATTTTGTTGTTCACATCTCTTGGATTGGACACAAACGAATTGTTGATATCTCCTCCATAATTGGAATCTACAAATTTTGGTGCCACTTTCTTGTATCCACTGTTGTAGTTATAGTTTTGGAACGAGTTTGCTGACATATAATCATAGTTCACATTTGTGTAATGTGATTGGTAGTCCTGAATTTTGTTGGTATGATCAGCACACTTTTCTCCCAAACTGTTTGAAGGTTTTGCTGAATTCAATGCTGATATTGAATAGGCAGAAGAAGTTTGTTGTTGGTTAGGCATTGCATTATTGGCTTTGTTTTGGTCAGTATGGATACTGTTCATGTTCTTGTTGCAAGGATTCTTAGTCATTTCATCTGTATTCATCGCCAAATGCTGTTCTACCCCAGCAATGTTAGCACTGTTGTAGTTGTTCAAAGTTTGTAGACAATTTTGTCTGCCACTTGTGTCCAGAATATTGGTGTCTCCCAGAAGTAGACTATCAGTGGCATGATGTACAGCATCACTGTTGTCACCATCTATGAGCATTTCCGAGTTTTTGGAGTTGGAAACTAGTGGAAACGCATCCAGGAATGCAGCAGTAGGTGACAGGGAGCCATGATGTTGAGATCCGGGTGGCACTTGCAATGTTGAGAAGATGTCATTGGAGAAGTCACTATTTGGCAGTACCAGGCGAATGTCATCCAAAAACGTGTTGTTCTTCTCTTTTTGCAGAACTGACTTGAAGTCCAGTTTCTTGTCATTCTTTGGTGGATGATTCTTTGAGGGAAACAAAGCAGCCTGCTTCTCAGAAGGTTTGGAATGTTGGAATGGAACCAAACTGTCTTGAGTCATTAATGGATTGGCTTGATTCTCAGGAGGTTTAGAATGTTGGAATGGGACCAGAGTATTCTGTGTTGATGTGGTAGGATTATCAGTAGGTTTGGAATGTTGGAACATATCTGAAGCATTCTGGATTGATGTTGATGCCATCATATCAATGTTGGTCTGATTATTTTGTAGCAGAGAACCATCAACAGTCACTGATGTGCCAGTAGATTTCTTAGTATTTGTAACACCAATATTACCAACTTGCTTGTTGGATTTCTGCACCATGTTGCTTACACCACCACTATTACCAACCTTCATGGTATTTTGAGCCACATTGTAACCAACTTGGAAATTTGTAGCTTTCCTCCTATTTTGCATGGCCCCTCTTCCATAACTCTGTGGATATTTGGTGACAGGGTTGATAGTTGTTTCCAAATCTACAGTTTGACAGCTGGAGGTGCTCTTCATTTTGAAACTGGCAGCCATTTTTCTGACATCAGTCTTGCCAACATTAGCACTGCTACCAATCATTGGTCCCTTACTGATGTCATCTGTCTGCTGTGAAACTGTTTTCTTCACAACTTTTCTGGTGTTTTTATTTGGGTTTATCATCAAAACTTCCCTACCAGCCTCCAACTGTACCGTGGATTTATCTTGAGGTAACACTTTCCGATTACCATACAACACCTTTGGAGGTGCTTCTTCACTGGAACTTGTATTTGTTGACATATCCTTCTTTATCTTACCACCGACATTTTTCACATCACCACTAGTACATTTTGCAATCGCTTCCCCAGTCTGCATTGTTTTGGATGTGTTCGCAGCAACATGTTGGTTTTGTGATGACTTTGGAAACTTTTGTTGACAATCATGGACTTCTGACACTTTATTTACACAACAGTTGTCACACTGTTTCACAACAGATGCATAGCCTAGTTGGAAATGGTTCAATCCGCTGCTATTTCCTCCACTTGGTTTGTTGGGTTTTGCAGTTTCAGCATGTTGTGGGATCTTGGGGTTCCACTGGTTTTGTGGCTGAAGATTTGATATGACAGGGTTCACAGTCTTTTGTCTGCTGTCATTCACTTTGTAAGAAACAATAGGTCTTTGTTCAGTTATAATTGACATTTTTGAACCACTCCCAGAAGGCAAAACACTAGATTTATTGGCAAAACTCGGCAAAATTCCAGATGATGTGGTGGCAGTTGACAATGACACAACAGCACCAGATGTGGATGAAAGTGTATGATAGTTTAAGAAATTTCTGTACACATTTCCTGATTGGTTTGATGTATTGATCACATTTTGATATGCAGCAGAATTGGTAACTGAAGGTAGCGAGTAATTTGGCAAAACACCAGAAGGTGTACAAACTGGTCCCGATGATTCAGGTAGATTCAGGTTAGAAGCAGCCATTTGATTCTGATTTGTAGAGAGACTGGTAACCATTGGTGTTGAAAAAGATGTACAAATTGAAGAGCTTGCAACTATCTGGTTCTCTGAAGATTTCAAAAAGTTTTGATTTGCAAATGGAGGTAGTGAACTGTTCACAGCTGGAGATCCACCAACTTCTGCACCACTATTATTCCAAAAGAGATTGGGTGTTTCCAAAAACTTATCTCCGCCCATGTAGCTTGTGGACCCAATTGTAGATACAGAATTGCTTGAAACATTGCTGACACCAAAACTGGAATGATCCTGATTTTTAGAATTAATTCCCATAATAGGGCTGTGTTCCATCGAAGGTTTCCCATGTAGTTCAGTATAGGTGAGCATAGTTTTCTGGCCACTATTCTGTGGAAAATGGAAATCATTGTTATCGATTTTGTTCTCAATGCTTGTTTGAGTTTGAATTGCAATTTTTTCTGGCCTGTTACTGAGTTCAATGAAGCTACGTTTTCCAATTTGATTCAATGTTGTTCCCACAAAACTATCACCATTCTTTTTCACATTTTGATTACTTGTTTGCATCTTTACTGCAGTTTCTTTTGCTACTGTGCTGTTTTCTTCAAGTCTCCCACTCACTTTGTTCACAACGTGTGATGGGTTCATACCATTTTCTGAGTAGCTTGGATTTCTACCAAAATCATCTTCAGTATTTTTACTTTGAACAGTTTCTCTAGCACTATTTGTTGGCATGGACAGGTATGACATATTTGTATTGATTGTGGAAGATATATTGAAGTTTGATACTTTTTGCAATGCTAGATTATCATTGGTGGGATTTACTGAAGAAATGTAAGGGTATGATGATAATTGTGATGTAGATGTAATGTCTTTGATAGCATCTCTATGACTTGAGTTATCAGGGAAACCAAGTAGCTGAGATCCCTTCTGGTTGATTCTACTCAAATTTTGTTCCATTCTGGAATTTTGAACATCCAACACAGTATTGTTTTCACTCACATTCCCAGTTCGGTGACTGTCAGGTAATTTATCTGAAGCAGCTTCTGGTAATAGCAACAAACTTGCTGATGTATCAGTTATCTGTAGCTGAGTTTGGTTATCTGAAACATTTTGGCCAACCAAGTTCCCAGTGTAACACTTGTCCGATAATGTTTCTTTAGCAACATTTTCTAGATGTGGTTGATGATTGACAGGGTTCTTTAATGTGTTTCCAATACCCAGAACAGTTGATTCAACTGTTTCTTCACAACGTTTGCCAACTAGTTTCATTTCAACTGGATTAGAAACCGATGATGCAATTCCTTGTTGCTGGTTAACAACTGGACAATCTTTGTTCTCATTTGGGTACATCACTGTTTTCTCCACACCATAGTTTGAAGAACAATTTCTATTAGTGGACAATTCCAACTTTTGGCCAATATTTGTGTTTGATTGCCTTTGAATTTCAACTTGAGAACATGAAGGATCCGGAGTTTCTTGGTGAGGGATATCTGTAGAACCTGTGATCATCTGTACATCTTCTATGTTGTTGTTGACTGGACCTTCTACAGAAGCCATGATAGAATTATTATCTTGATGAAATACATGTCCATGCATGGAATCCTTATCAGGAGCATCAGATAGATTTTGTTGGTCCAATGTTTTCAACTTCTTTGCAGGTGGCATTACTGAACCATCAGCTGGTCTTTTTATTTGTGGCATATCCACTAATAAACTAGGAATTGGCCCATCATTTTCAGTATCATCATTATCATCAGACATTGTATCCAACCCAAAATGGTCATTACAATCATCATCATCATCATCATTCCCAACATTCAACACATTACCATGTTTGTTCACATCTGGATGTGTTCCTTGTTCTGCCACCAGACTTTGGTTCTGATTCTCATTTCCCTTTTCAAAATCTTCAACAACCTTTTGCTTCCTGCTATCACTGACCACTACCTTCATACCACTGCAGGCTTTATCTTCCTGGACTTTCTTTACAGAATCTACAACCTCTTGTTTTTTCTTATCACCAATCAATACCTCAACACTACGATTTTTGTCAATCAACTTTGTTGAGCTGCTCACTACCACTGAATTACAACCACCATCTTCTGATGTCCCTTGAACATTTTTGAAACCTGATGCCAGCTTCAAATTCCTTGATGAATCATCCATTTCTTTGATAGCTTTTGAACTTTCCCCTTCTTCAATCCTAACTGAAGATGTTTTGTCTGATGTTGATCCTTCTACACCAGTTCCTGTATCAGTCAAAGTTGTCATATCCAGGTCTTGATCTGTCAGTTCGATTGAATCCCCTGGTGTTTCAGTTCGAGCAGTTATCATGTTATCAGGGTTAGCAGACAATGCTTCAGGTCCTCTCAAACTTTCCAAGACTTTAGTTGTGGAAGTATTGTTTTCCAATACTTCAGTTGAAGAGGTGTTGCCTCCCAATACTTTCGGTGCAGAACTTTTGTTTTCCAACCTTTGAGTTGTGGAATTATTGTTGTTCCCCAATGCTCCAACTGAAGAAGTATTATTCACAACAGATTTTTCCAATGACTGTGTTTGATCATTGTTCATTTTTCTATTCATTCCATCCTTGTCTAATACACTTTCATTCCTGGAGATCTCTGTCTTTTTCCCATTGTCCTGTTCTATGCTTCCATTCGATTTTACAACTGATTTATCTTTGTTTGTCTCTTGTTCACCCATTCCAACCTTGTCTATCACACTTTTATTTCTACAGACATTTGTTGTATTCTTACCATCACTGGGTTTCAAACCTTCTTCAACTCTATCAACCTTTGCATTCTCTACTTGTGTTGTTTTTGGGACTTCAACAAATTCAGCCACCTTGGTAACATCTTTCACTTTTGCGGATTCTGCAGAAACCACAGTTTTCTTCACTTTTCTGCTCCTCTGACGCTTCTCAACCACTCTACTCGCTTTCACCTGCATCTCCACTGTCCTTCTCACCACAAACTGTGTACCCACCAGAGGTATCGGGACTTTGTTGGCACATTTTGACAGCAGAACCCTCTTCTGCTGCCCTTTTTTCCCAGCCTGATTCACAGTGGCCCCATCTGCTTCAAAAGCCCTGTTCACAGCCATTCTGTCGGCTGCTTTGAACACAATTGGCTCAATCACTGGCGCACTGTTCCCAATCACAATAGTTGTTGGCGATTGATGGTTGATGATTTGAGGAACCGATTGATTGATCATGTGGGGAACTGATTGATTGATAACGTACTGTGGCTGTTGCTGAGGAACGGTTACTACTCGCCCATCAGGCAGGACAATCATGATTGACTGATTCACAGTTGGAGCACCAAAGTTTGTCACAGTAACTGGCATGATACTCGGGTAGGGATTCACAACATGCACTGTTCCAGCAACTGGTATTTGGTTGGGAGTGTTGCCTGTTGTGGTAACAGTCACCTGTTTTGTTGTTGCTGGTATTGGATTGGAACTGTTGCCTGCTGTGGTAACTGTCACAGTTTTAGCAGTAACTGGTTTTGGAATAGAACTGTTACCAGCACTGGTTGCTGGTTTACCTTGAGAATTATCACTTTTAGCCCTTGAGGTTTCCTTGTTTTGAACTTCTGTCACAGTTGAATTACCAGAAGAGGAATTAGGTTGAGTTGGAACTTCTACTGAATTTGATGTTGCCAAACCAGATGAAGATGGAGTAGCTGCTACTTTTGGTGTAGTAACTGCTACTGATGGATTACTCTGACTGGAATTAGGTTGAAGGGGAACTTCTATTGATTTTGATGCAGCCTCCAAACTAGATGTAGATGAGGTTGATGTTGAAGTAACTGCTGCAGTTGATGGAGTAACTGCTACTGTTGATGTAGTATCTGCTACCGTTCCTGGAGTAACTGCTACTAATGATTTAGGATTATCTGTTACTTCTGATGAATCTTCATCTCCAGCTACTGATTGGGAAGTTGTTGCTAATCGGTCACAAACTTTTCCACCTCCACCTGAATCCAAACCAATTGGGTATTTGCTAGGATCTTGACCATTCTCAGTACTCGATGACATCATATCCTTGGTTTCCATAGCAACAAACATTCCTTGATGACGTCATATCATTAGTTTCCATAGCAACCACATCCCTTGATGACGTCATTTCTTTCATTTCCATAGCCACCACATTCCTGGATGACGTCATATCATTAGTTTCCATAGTAACAACATCCCTTGATGACGACATATCATTAGTTTCCATGGCAACAGCATTCCTTGATGACGTCATATCACTGGTTTCCTTAGCAACAGATGACGTCATCACTCCTGGTTCCCCACTTTCTGCCTCTCCTAACAAACACCGACCACCATTTTTGGCAACTGGAGTTTCCAGAATTTCTCCAGGGCATAGAGGAGAATTGGATGAAAGGCTGGAAGATGGTGATGAGATAGAGGAGGAGGGAGAAGAAGAGGGGAGATGATGAGAAGGAGGAGGTGGAGGAGAGGTAGAGGAGGAAGCCAAAACACAGGCACTGTTCAGGGTGAACCCGGTGAGTTCCCTTAGAGGTGTATTGCAGAGGTCGACCACTTTTTTTATAGGGGACAATTCAGGGCTATTGGACGGGGTTGAAGGTTGTTCCACATCTTCTGACACTTCAGTTATGCTTGATGTTTTCGTATTTGGGGGGTTTTTGTTAGCTACAGTGCTGCCAACCTCTAGCAGTTGATTGTTCTCTTTCTTCTCGGCTTTGTCTGTGAAAATTGAAACATATTAATTTGTATTAAGGCTAAAAATGAACTTCCTACTGGTGATATTTTTCAAAGTTTTTAGATTCGTATATCATCAAGCTATCAAAATGAGAAAGTTTTCTTAGGAAAACATTTTTTTCTGATCATTACTTTTTGAGATATGAGCGCCTAAAGTTTCAATTTTTGGGACAGGACATTTCAAATTCGGTGAGAGATAAATCCATGAGACTTAGAGGATAGTTCTTTATGGCATTGTTGATCTAGTAAAACAACAATTTTCTGAAAATATCAATTTTTGAGGAAGTTATTCAATTTACCAAAATGACCAAATATAACTCAACTCAAAGTTAGTAAATTGAATAACTTTCCCAAATATTGATATTTTCAGAATTTATTTACTAGATCAACAATACCATGAAGAATCTATCCTCTAAATCTCATGGATTTATCTCTTACCAAATTTGAAATGTCCTGTCCCAAAAATTTAAACTTTAGACGCTCATATCTCAAAAAGTAATGATCGAAAAAAAATGTTTCCTGAGAAAACGTTTTCATTTTGATAGGTTGATGATATTCAAATCGAAAAACTTTGAAAAATATCACCGGTAGAAAGTTTATTTTCAGCCTTTGCACAGCCTTAATTATACAACATTTTACAATGAAATTGTATACAAGATTGTTATCAATACTGATTGTCTTAATTCCAACAATTATTTGAAATTACATGAATATTTCACATGAAAAAAATTATAATAAAATAAATAGGTGTAAGGCAGTGGAATAGGTTATCTAAGTTAAAAAATTTCAGAGTGGAAATTTGTAATAAAATGAAGTAATTGTGAAATATCATCATCACTGTTGGAAATACAAGAATCCTAGAAAACTACTGAAAATTGGGTTAACAACCTAGTCTAATTTTTTTTTTTTCCTTAAATGTTCAATAAACTATTTTTTTTCCAACATGTTTAGATTTG
Organism: Nilaparvata lugens; assembly: GCF_014356525.2. NCBI lineage: Eukaryota > Metazoa > Arthropoda > Insecta > Hemiptera > Delphacidae > Nilaparvata > Nilaparvata lugens. The sequence goes on from NW_024091430.1 coordinate 18,843, forward strand.
GTTGGTTTATTCTAGATGGTCTAGAATAAAGACCGTATAATAATAAAAGACAGTTCAATAACAAGCCTTAATGATCATATTAACATATTCCCCTGTAATATAAGTAGGTTAGTTCAAGACCATCTAGAATAAACCAAACCAAATCTAAACATGTTGGAAAAAAATTAGTTTATTGAACATTTAAGGAAAAAAATTTAGACTAGGTTGTTAACCTAATTTTCAGTAGTTTTCTAGGATTCTTGATAAGTATTTCCAACAGTGATGATGATATTTCACAATTACTTCATTTTATTACAAATTTCCACTCTGAAATCTTTTTAACTTAGATAACCTATTCCACTGCCTTACACCTATTTATTTTATAATTTTTTTCATATGAAATATTCATGTAATTTCAAATAATTTGTTGAAATTAAGAAAATTAGAATTAACAATCAATTACAATGATCAAGTGGCTCTTGCTTTTCTTTATGTTAGTTTTATAATAAGTAAAAAGTTTTTCATAAAAAGTAGGCTGAAATCATATAATTTCTAATAATTTTGTTAGAATTAAGAATATAAATTAGAATTAAAATTGAAATCATAATTATAAATAGGAATGATAATAAAATTAGTCAGAATGATCAAGTGACTCTTGCTTTTGTTTTTGTTAATTTGGAATCTTTCTACTTCCTGTAACTTTACTGTAACTTACAGCTGATGATGTGTGAGCACACACGAAAGCATGCTCCTGTAAAATACTAATTTTTATTATTAATTAAAGTGGATTTTGACAACGTTCTAAGTCTATTCAATTATGGAAAAGTTCCACAACATCAACATTAACACTACAAACTTAATATTAATTTGTATTAAGGCTGTGCAAAGGCTAAAAATGAACTTCCTACTGGTGATATTTTTCAAAGTTTTTCGATTCGTATATCATCAAGCTATCAAAGTGAGAAAGTTTTCTTAGGAAAACATTTTTTTTTCTGATCATTACTTTTTGAGATATGAGCGCCTAAAGTTTCAATTTTTGGGACAGGACATTTCAAATTCGGTGAGAGATAAATCCATGAGACTTAGAGGATAGTTCTTTATGGCATTGTTGATCTGATAAAACAAAAATTTTCTGAAAATATCAATTTTTGAGAAAGTTATTCAATTTACCAAAATGACCAAATATAACTCATGATTTACAATAGTTATGGATCTTCAGAATTGAGATTGAATATTCTGCTAGTTGATTATATTTCTTCATAACCAACAAACGATTTGGCTTCGTTGCGGAGTAGTTGGACAAAGAGAGAGCTATCTGCTTTGCCTGATGACAGACAAGGCTAGCAACACCCAATGTCAAGTAAATGCTGGCTTCCAAACGCGGTTCTATCTATAGGTAGTCCCATCCACAATTTTCTACTCCCACCGTTTGTTAATCACCGCTTGTCAAGTTGAGTAGTTGAGACGTGATGATGCGTCATTCGTGAATTTCCTATCCCCTACGTGTATAAGCCGGTTCTTTCCCTTAATATAATACAGGGTTATCATAAAAGAATGGTGCGGTTTCGAGCATGGTTTGAAGAAAACCCAAATTACTTACAGTTAATGTTGTTTATTCATCTAATTTGTCGTCTCAAACAGTTCTTTTACATATAATTAATACATTTCAATATGTGCACCCTTAGTCGCACGACAAATGTCCAAACGATAATCAACTTCTCTCCAAACATTCGCTAACATTTCTTCCGTTATGGGTGTCATTGCTTCATTAATCCTGTTTCTAAGTTGTTCAGGTCATGAATAAAAAATGTTTTTGATGTAACTCCACAAGAAAAAATCACAAAGTGTCAGGTCTGGACTCCTTGGAGGCCCCAGCATAGGTCCTTGCCATCGATCTCCAAATTTTTCTTTCAAAGCGTCCGTCACCAATATACTGAATTTTGGGGAGCACCATCTTGTTGGAAATGAAGTTGATGAATGTTTTCGAGTTCATCTAGCTGAGGAAAGCAATAATTGATTAACATTTCGAGATATACAACTCCATTAATTGTTCTTTCTGCAAAAGAAGGAGGGCCCTATTACGCGATTTTCAATCATATCACACCAAACATTTGCGAATAATGATGTTTCTTAGCAATTGTGTGTGAGTTTTCGGAGCCCCATATTTGTGAATTGTGTCTTTCAACACATCCACTCACATGGAAAGTACCTTCGTCTGTAAAAATTATAGTAGGGAAATTAATGAAGCAATGACAACAATAACCGACGAAATGTTAGCGAATATTTGGATAGAAATTGATTATCCTTTGGACATTTGTCGAGCGACTAAGGGCGCACATATTGAAATTTATTAATCATGTAGAAAAACTGTTTGTGTTTCAAACAGATGAATCGAAAACATTAACTGTAAATAATTTGTTTTTTTCTTTAAACCATGTTCGAAACCGCACCATTCTTTTATGATAACTTTGTATTATAGATAGTAGGTTGTGTTTTATCGCTTACCTTTGCGACTATTGATGATTCGCTGCTGAACGGTTTTGTGTGCAATGTTGCCGTTCCACTTGATGTGCGGCTGCGACGTTGCCAGTTTGCCACCGGTTGGGAGTGTTGCCAGTTTGTCGTTGCTTGGCGCCGGCACAGGAATGTCGGCCATTTGCAGCAGTTGTGCCAACTGTTGGCAACGTCCCCGCAGTGTGTCTATGCGGTCGTGCAGGCGTGCCAACTCTGAAGCTGAAAAATAATTCAGAAAAGTCAGAAATAAAATCACTGTAAGCACAGTTCAATCAAAGTGTCAACGAATAACTCCAAGGGCCGGTTTCCAAGCTCAGGATTTGGCTAAGTTCTAGACTTTAAACAGCTGGAGTCAGAAAATTGGCTTTCCGAAACGGGGCGTAGTCGTAGTCACTGTCATATTCACGTTGGAATTAAATTTCAAAAACCTAGAAAATTA